>NC_134353.1:570309208-570609208 GCF_048569485.1 Anomaloglossus baeobatrachus | reverse complement strand
CATCATGATTGCCCTGGTGTGGTAGAAATCAGGGTAATATAAAGGGTTAATGACAGATTTGATTTGTCAGCTGCCATCAAGCCCTAGATTAGTAATGGGAGATGTCTATGAGACCCCCCCATTACTAATCTTGTACGTGAAAAGAAACAAAACACAAACATCAAAAAAATCCTTTATTTGAAATAAAATACACACACCCTCTTTGACCCCTTTATTGACCCCCAAAGCACCCTTGCAGATCTGACATAATTCATACGAAGTCCCACAATGATCCCGTCACTGCTACGTTCGGAGCCTGGAGAGAGGAAAAACATGTACACCCTACACAGTCCCCAGGAAACACTAAGAGCAGCAGGGGAGGGAGGGGGCGGCGGCTGTGAGCACATGACGTCATACAGTTAATCGGGGGTCACATTCATGCTCCATCGCTGCTTTCAGTGAAAGTGCTGCTGGATTATGGGACACAGCTGTAACCTGTAATCCGTCAACCTAGCCTCACTTTCACTGAGAGCAGCAGGTATGCCCGGATGTGACTTTCGGTGAGTTTACAACCAGTAATACTGCTTGCTGTTCCTCCAATTAACGAGATTCCTCTAACACTGCAATTTGAAGATGCCACTTTTTCTGAAAACAGTGACTAAACCTGTGGGAGGCAAAAATAGCAAACTTAAAACCACATTTCATTAAAGTTCCATAAGTTGCTGCTAGGGATGAACAAATCCCTATGTATTCACCTGTCCACCGTCTCCTTTGTCATTAGCAACCTATGGTAATAACTGAAAGAGGGGCTTCATCGTAAAAGTTTGTTGATAGGCTGCCCTGCAGCCCTTCAACAAACTTTATTATTCAGGACAGAAGCGGGGCCAATGAATGGAGTGTGAGTGCACGCTACTGCGCATGCTCTCCTTCCGCTCCATTCACTTTCAGTGTGGACTGGACAGAAGCCGAATGCGTCCGAAGCTGAATACACAAAAAGAAATGATTTTTTAAAAGATATTACAAAAAATATATATTTGATGTTTAGCCCTTTCCCACATATTGATGTAATTTTACATCAGGATTGCGAGTAGTTTGCTATACAATTATGTCTCAGGGATGGCATTTGCATAGGAGTTGTCATGCCACATCATTTGCATCAGAAGCTAGCTGCTATACACAGCTAAGCTCCAGCTGCTTGTCCTGGGACTGGACCTAGCACTTTAACCCCTCAGATGCCACTGTCAATAGTGACATCAGCATTTGAAAATGTTGCCAGATGGAGATCATTCCCTCTGTCAGCCCATACATAGGCACCCGTGTAGCACAATTACAGGCCAACGATTGCTAATATGAAATTAAGGAGGCCTGTGTATCTGCCATAGACCCCAGACTATCAAATCTAAAAGAAGGATATTTTGTAGAAAAATGCTCACGATCCCCATTGACTTCCATTATACTCATGTACTTTAGTCACACCCATCTGAGCATCCAACTGCTTGTTACAAGTATCAAGCACCCGAGTATGGTATTGCTCGCTCATCACTAGCCATATCTGGTAAAGGCCCCAGCCCCATTTCCCATATCTGTCAATACGGATTATTTCATACATCAGATTTTTTGATATTTGTGCTATCCATCATTTTGTAGCAAGATCAAGGATCCAATACATTGAATATACCTTTTCACTTTTTTTTTTTGCAAAAAAAAAACAAAAACAGAAAAAAAACGTAGACATATCCTACTTTGATTTTTGATGATGATCAAATTCTCAAATTCAGCATTGCAATTCAGTGAAAAACAAAACAAAACAAATAACACTCAGATGTGTGCTGTACAAATTTTAGTGCTTAATATTTTATTTTAATGACTTAGGACATACAGTACAATTCATTAAAAGTCAATAAAAAATGAAGGATCCTGCTTCAGATCAGAAAGATCACAGCTATATTAGCATCTGTCTGTAACCAGAGGGACACGAGTAAACTCTGATCACCGCAGTTTAACCATTTATATGCTATAGTCAATCTGTGACAGCTACACTTACGTGATGAGTGTGCATCAGCTCCCATAGGCACCCAAGATACAAGCAATGGCCCCCAATTTGCGATCTTGGCAATCTCTCTATATACTGTATTGAAGTCTGTACTATAAGCAAGTAGATAATCACAGATTCGAAATCCCTATGGGTATGAAAAAAAAAATATATATTTAAGAAATAAAAAATATAACCATTCGGAGCACCAAAAATAAAGAAATATAAAAATAAACATATTTGGCCAATAAACATATGTTGAAAAAACTCCCTTCTATCAAAATATAAAATTATTGAAACCATGTTTTTGTAGAGCAAAATTTTGTGCAGATTTCCAATTTGCTGTACATTGGATTTTGGGGAACTACATTGGACTGGTGTCAACAATGTTTTTCTTTTTTAAAGTATTTTTATTTTTTTAAACAATTTATTACATCATTAATGTCAATCAGTAGCTGTCGGGAAAATGGAATTATAGCCGCGCTACCACCAATGCAGAATAATGTTGATTAATTTTTGTATTTTATTTTAACAGGTCGACGCGTCCCCTTCCTCTGGAACACATAAATCAACAATAGACTATTGTTGTTTTGACTATTGTTGATTTATGTGGTCCTGAGGAAGGGAATGCGTCGACCTGTTAAAATAAAACACAAAAATTAATCAACATTATTCTGTATTGGTGGTAGCGTGGCTATAATTCCATTTTCCCTCCAGCTACTGGTTGATCTAATCCGTGGAGCTGCAGCAACCACCCCTTTCATTATTATTACATCCTGTTAAGAAGAGTTGTGCCTTCCACAACCTTACCAGGTGAGTAAGTTTCATTTATCGTACTCACCGTCTATCTGGTAAAACCCTATTTTGTGCTCTTTGTATCTTTTTAGTATCATTATTAATGTATCTGACGGATAACGTTCCACTACTATTGGTGGGACTTGAAATCAGCCGGTGTTGTTTGTGGTCCAAGGGCTTTACCCCCTTACACACTATTAATTATCTATCCAACACAGGGCATTGAGAAGAACCAAGTTACCCTCAGAATTGGGCCATTCAATGTGAGCGGCCACCAGGCTGGTGTGAATGAACCAATATCAACGGACCATCCCTTATATATACACACAGATATACACGTGTCTATATTCAGTTAAAATAAAATAAATGTTTATTTTTATATAGCGCAAACATATTCTGCAGGGCTTTACATACATCAGGAACACTGTGGCCATTGGGGCTCACAATCTACAGTCCCTATCCTATGTCTTTGGAGTGTGGAGGGAAACCGGGGTACCCGGAGAACACTCATGCAAACATGGGGATAACATTTCAACTCCTTGCAGATGTTGTTCTTGGTGGGATCTGAACCCAGGACTCCAGCGCTGCAAGACTGCAGTGCTAACCACTGAGCCACCGTGCTACCCCAGTTCATGGAACCTTTCTATCTCTAATTGACAAGCCAAGAATAAACATCAGTTTATAGCACATTCTTGCCTCTGTGTTATTGATATTGTTATTGTGTTATTGATGCCATCCAACCTTATAAACTGATAGAAGGACCATTGAGACAAGTTAGGTTAATGAACGCAGTATGGTTGCAATCTGTGCACCTTCCAGTTGAAACCTTTGCATATTTCTATGCAATAGGTATAATTTACTTTAAAATGTGACCCTGTAGTACAAATGTACATAGCTTTATTATTGAAACATATTGTTTTCTCCAGAACATGACTGAGTGCTCCAATTTATTTTGCATAGTTTTCAAAATAATGCCATGTCATCTGGCTGAAATGTAATTTGAAGTAAATCAAAAGTTAACTTTTTAAGTGAGTATCTAAATAACTTGGGATTTTTAGAAAAAGAACATTAAATATAAAAAAGAAATCGGAAATGGTAAAGGTCGGATAGTCCCTAATGTGAAAATATGTTAATGATTCTTTCAGCAATAGGTTTAAGTATTCAATTGCCTAATGAATTGCAATTAGCCCTCACCTTTAGTTAGATTTATTACTTTTTATATCAGTGGTATCCAACCTTTTCTCTGATGGGACCCCACATAACGGTGACCTATTGTTTTAAGACATCTAAAGAAGAGCTGTCAATAGAATAAATCTCAACTCTGATGATGAGGGAGTCTGTACATATCTGCCCTTTATGAAAGTTCATAGAGTGCTAGACCTAACCTATGACCACTAAAAGAACTTGTAACTTTATTCTACCATACATTCAAAGGGGACTGGATGGATAAACCAACATATATTTTACTTCAGTTACTCTGTAGTTAAAGTTAGTTGATTCAAGAAACATTAGGAAGCAGCTACGGCACCCTGATTCAGAGAAATGCCAGTAAATAGTATAAATCCCAGTGTTGATGACTAGGGATAGAGCAAACCCGAACTGTAAATTTCAGGTTTCGTACCAAAACCGGGTGTCCGGGTCTTGGACCTGAACATGGACTTTTAACTGTACATCTGGTTCCTTTTTGCATTTGTCATCTCACTAAAGCTTGTTGAAAGGCTGCAGAGCAGCCTATAACCAAGCTTTTAGGTTGTGGGCACTTCCGGAGCCATGGCAGCCATGCCAGGTATTGGCATGGCTTTTATTGGCTGGCCCACCATGTGACCTGGCTTCTATAAAGGCCAGATTACAGGCTACGCAGCCATTTTGCTGTAAATAGCGCAGGGATAGGATGTTGTTGGAGTGAAGGACAGTGCTAAATTCCAGTGTGGTGTACAGTTACAAAAAGCTCTCTGGCTACAGTGCACCAGTTTTTGTGGGCTCAATCTTTGTAAAAGAGTTTATTGCATTACAGAAAGCCCTATGTGGCTAATCTAATCAAGCTCTAATTGCCCACTGTGCATCAGTTTCTGTGGTCTGAAACTCCAAAAAAGCTCTGAGTCTAGGCTATGCAGGATTTTTAGTGGGCTGAATCTCTGAAATTTTTTATTTCACAGTAGCAGGCCCTGTGTGGCCAATTTAACAAGCTCTAATTGGCCACTCTGCACCAGTTTTTATGGCTTGAATCTCCCAAAAAGCTCTGTTACTCCACTCCACCAGGCTGTGTGTGTGTACACAGAAAAAAGGGTCTGTGTAGCTACTCTTCAAAATGGGTCTGTGGGGGCTCTTAGCATACATGCAGTGTAATAATCTGCTGATCAGTCTCTGTATACAGGCCGTCTAATAATCTGCACTTTTTTGGTGGCCAAAGAATGAGGAAAACATCAAATAGGGGATGTGGCCGTGGTGGTGGTACTGGTGGTGGAGCTTCTTCATGGCAAGAACGTGATAGATCTGTGCCTGCTATGTGCTAAAATGAAACACCTTCCTCTGGTGCATGCAGGCCACAAGTAGTATGTCATAATTTCATAGGCCCAAACACCCCTGCTCGAATGTCAAGGCCAGAAGATTGTGACGTGGTTTTGTATTTTATGGCTAACAATGCCTTCAATTCCTTCAAATTATTTTCCACCCGGTCCACAGCTGAAAGCGCAAAATTGGCAACTGAGTTCCATGGTCCTCTTTTTTCCACCTCATCCACTTCAAAATCAGTCAAGCAGTGTCAGCCACAAGTAGTGCAGCTGCCCCATATGCACATAGGGTGGAAAGTGCTCTGGTTATTGGCCACTCTCAGCCTAAAAATACTAGCCTGTAGCCACCCCACAAGTGGCGCATCCATACGATGTGCAAATTCTGGTGATTTACCCAGCTCATCCTGATTGCCCTGCAGCAGTGGCAATTGAGGTAATATA
The DNA here is from genome assembly GCF_048569485.1 of Anomaloglossus baeobatrachus. Taxonomy (NCBI): domain Eukaryota; kingdom Metazoa; phylum Chordata; class Amphibia; order Anura; family Aromobatidae; genus Anomaloglossus; species Anomaloglossus baeobatrachus. The sequence continues at coordinate 570,603,451 of NC_134353.1, read as the reverse complement.
TGAAGTTGATGATAGATGTGATTTGACAAAAAACACAGCTGCCATCAAGCCCTAGTTTAGTAATGGGGAGGAGTATATGAGACACACCCCTTATCTAAACTGTAGTTAAAAGAAATAAACACAGCAAAATCCTTTATTTGAAATAAATACCACATGGTCTGAGCCTGCCGCATCAGTCGTCCCAGCTGCACCTGCCTTATCCGAGATTCTGTGTACATACCTATTGCACCAGCTGTTGCAGCACCAGTCTTCCTGTGTGGCACCACCTGGTTTCTACCTGCAGCGCAACACCCTCACCATAAGATGCTCTTGTATTCTATGTGCTGTGGCCGTATATCAACTCCCCGCTTGCATTCATGAGCATTACAATTTTATTACATGTTTTCATGGGAAAGCAATTAAGATATGACACGTTGATACAATGTAAAGTTGTCAGTGTACAGCTTGCATAACACTGCAAATTTGGTGTGCCCTCTAAATAACAACACATAGACATCAATGTCTAAGCCACTGTCAGTAAAAACAGTACTCCTCAAAGCTAAAATGGCCAAATTGTGCCTAATTAGCCATTTTCGATCCCCAATGTCATGTGACTTATTAGTGTGGCAAGGGGGCTATGTGGTGGCTATGTGAGGGCTCATATTGTATTTAGGAAGCTATGTGAGGGCTCAGTCTGTATAAAGAGGCTATGTATAGTATATATATATATGTACATACTATATATATGGATGCTATATAAGGACTTACCCAGTATTTAGGAAGCTATGTAAGGGCTCATACTGTATATAGCAGGCTATGATGGTTCATACTTAATATAGTGAGATATGTGTAGACTCATACTATATTTACAGGCTATGTGGGGCTTGCAGATATGTAGGGCTCATGCTCTATATAGGGAGCTATGTGGGGGCTTATGCTGTATATATGGGGCTATTTAATTTATTTTTTTTTACTGTATAAAGGGACTATGAGGTGGCTAATACTCTATATAGAGAGCTACAGTATGTGGAGGCTCGTGCTGTACATAGGGGGCTATGTGAGGGCTTATACTGTATAAAGGGCTTATGTGGGGGCACATACTCAGGGCCGGCTCCAGGTTTTTGTGGGCCCTGGGCGAAAGAGTCTCAGTGGGCCCCATCCACACGTAGACATGCACAGATACATACACATACAGGCATAGGTATGGTCCAGAAATATTTGGACAGTGACACAAGTTTTGTTATTTTAGCTGTTTACAAAAACATGTTCAGAAATACAATTATATATATAATATGGGCTGAAAGTGCACACTCCCAGCTGCAATATGAGTGTTTTCACATCCAAATCGGAGAAAGGGTTTAGGAATCATAGCTCTGTAATGCATAGCCTCCTCTTTTTCAAGGGACCAAAAGTAATTGGACAAGGGACTCTAAAGGCTGCAATTAACTCTGAAGGCGTCTCCCTCGTTAACCTGTAATCAATGAAGTAGTTAAAAGGTCTGGGGTTGATTACAGGTGTGTGGTTTTGCATTTGGAAGCTGTTGCTGTGACCAGACAACATGCGGTCTAAGGAACTCTCAATTGAGGTGAAGCAGAACATCCTGAGGCTGAAAAAAAAGAAAAAATCCATCAGAGAGATAGCAGACATGCTTGGAGTAGCAAAATCAACAGTCGGGTACATTCTAAGAAAAAAGGAATTGACTGGTGAGCTTGGGAACTCAAAAATGCCTGGGCGTCCACGGATGACAACAGTGGTGGATGATCGCCGCATACTTTCTTTGGTGAAGAAGAACCCGTTCACAACATCAACTGAAGTCCAGAACACTCTCAGTGAAGTAGGTGTATCTGTCTCTAAATCAACTGTAAAGAGAAGACTCCATGAAAGTAAATACAAAGGGTTCACATCTAGCTGCAAACCATTCATCAATTCCAAAAATAGACAGGCCAGAGTTAAATTTGCTGAAAAAAACCTCATGAAGCCAGCTCAGTTCTGGAAAAGTATTCTATGGACAGATGAGACAAAGATCAACCTGTACCAGAATGATGGGAAGAAAAAAGTTTGGAGAAGAAAGGGAACGGCACATGATCCAAGGCACACCACATCCTCTGTAAAACATGGTGGAGGCAACGTGATGGCATGGGCATGCATGGCTTTCAATGGCACTGGGTCACTTGTGTTTATTGATGACATAACAGCAGACAAGAGTAGCCGGATGAATTCTGAAGTGTACCGGGATATACTTTCAGCCCAGATTCAGCCAAATGCCGCAAAGTTGATCGGACGGCGCTTCATAGTACAGATGGACAATGACCCCAAGCATACAGCCAAAGCTACCCAGGAGTTCATGAGTGCAAAAAAGTGGAACATTCTGCAATGGCCAAGTCAATCACCAGATCTTAACCAAATTGAGCATGCATTTCACTTGCTCAAATCCAGACTTAAGACGGAAAGACCAACAAACAAGCAAGACCTGAAGGCTGCGGCTGTAAAGGCCTGGCAAAGCATTAAGAAGGAGGAAACCCAGCGTTTGGTGATGTCCATGGGTTCCAGACTTAAGGCAGTGATTGCCTCCAAAGGATTCGCAACAAAATATTGAAAATAAAAATATTTTGTTTGGGTTTGGTTTATTTGTCCAATTACTTTTGACCTCCTAAAATGTGGAGTGTTTGTAAAGAAATGTGTACAATTCCTACAATTTCTATCAGATATTTTTGTTCAAACCTTCAAATTAAACGTTACAATCTGCACTTGAATTCTGTTGTAGAGGTTTCATTTCAAATCCAATGTGGTGGCATGCAGAGCCCAACTCGCTAAAATTGTGTCACTGTCCAAATATTTCTGGACCTAACTGTATATACATACATATTTAAAGAGAAATTCACAAAAACACTATAAATAGACATAAATCTAGACACAGTCCTATACTGTACACTGACATACATAGATATATACATCATACTTTACTTTATATTTTTATATATTTATATATATTTATAATATTGGGAAGCTGGCAACAGCCTCATTCACCTCCCCGCTTGTCTCCATCCAGCACCTCCTAGATTGGTGGCAGTCACTAACAGACATGGCTGCACATAGAGCACACTAACACTGCTGTATATACATCACAAAGAGAAGCTGGGGACATACACATTACTGGGGGGGGAATACATATTACTGAGTAAAGGGGTATACAGCAATGGGGGGCATACAGCTCTAGAGGAGGGCAGTGGCTCTGAGGTGGGGGGGAAAAACAGCTCTGAGGTGGGGAGTGACATGCAGCTGTGGGGGTATACAGCTCTGGGGTGGGGGGGACATACAGCTCTGAGGGGGTATACAGCACCTGGGTGGAGGGGACATACAACTCTGGGGGTATAGTAGTATGCAGCCCCCATATTCCTCCATATAGTGTTATGAAGCCCTCATAGTCCTCCATATAGTATTATGCAGCCCCCATATGGCACTATGCAGCCCACATATAAGATTAAGCAGCCCCCATATAGCACAACGCAGACCCATATAGCATTAGACCCCTTCATGTACTATACAGCCCACATATAGCACAATGCAGACCCCTATAGAATTAGGCACTCTCATGTAGTATACAGCCCACATATAGCACAATGCAGATCCAAATAGCATTAGGCACCCTCATGTAGTATACAGACCACATTTACCACAGTGCAGAGCCAGATAGCATTAGGCACCCTCATGTAGTACACAGCCCCTATATAGCACAGTGCAGAGCCAGATAGCATTAGGCACCCTCATGTAGTACACAGCCCCTATATAGCACAGTGCAGAGCCAGATAGCATTAAGCACCCTCATGTAGTATACAGCCTGTATATAGCACGGTGCAGAGCCAGATAGCAGTAGGCACCTTCATGTAGTATACAGCCTGTATATAGCACAGTGCAGACTCAGTTAGCATTAGGCTCCCTCATGTAGTATACAGCCTGTATACAGCACAGTGCAGAGCCAGATAGCATTAGGCACCCTCATGTAGTATACATCCTGTATATAACACAGCCTGTATATAGCACAGTGCAGAGCCAGATAGCAGTAGGTACCCTAATGTAGTATACAGTGATGAAATACATACTTCTCATTCCTCCGCTGCTCCGGTCTTCTCGGTGCGTCCACTGCTGTCGCACGCTATGACCTCTCAGCAAGCGTGCAGTGATGATGTCACCGCGCTCCACTGCAGAGCTGCCAGAGCACCGACAGTTACAGCGGGAAGAATGATAAGAGAGGCAGCGTGCCGCCCCATCTCATCACTGCTCTCAATTGTATCGGCAACTGCGATGCCGATACAATTGAAAGCGCGATCTTCAGTGGGGGGAGTCCGGTGACAGCGCTGGCACCGGGGCCCCCTGAGTAGCGGTGCACCACTCCTTCCACCGCGAGTGAGCCCCCCAGGCAGCTCAGGGCACCAGCATTTGACCGGGTTTGCCAGGTGCTGATGCCGGCCCTGCTAATACTTTATATAAGGGTGCTATATCAGGGATCAAGCTGTACATAGGGAGCTATGTGGTGGCTCATACTGTATATAGGAGACTATGTAAAGTCTCATACTATATATAGGCGGTTATATAAGCACCCACCAAGGACAATATCTGCAAGGAGTTTGTATGTTCTGCCCGTGATTGCATGGATTTCCTCCAGTTTCCTCCCACATTCCTACCTACTGATAGGGAACTTAGATTTTGAGCCCCAATGGGGCCAGTGTTTGTGATGTATGGAAAGTGCTGTGGACTTAATGGAGCTATATAAATGAATACATATTTTATTACTATTATTATTATTATTACATTATGACTCATGTATATAGGGGCTATGTGAGGGCTCATGCTGTATATAGGAGCCTGTGCGGGGCTTGTGCTGTATATAGAGGGCTATATGAGGTATCAAACTGTATATTGTGGGTTATATGTGAGCTCATACTGTATTTAGAGGGTGTGTGGGGCTTATACTGTATATAGGTAACTATGTGAGGGCTCATCTATATATATATTTATATATAAGAGCCATTGTGATTAGTCGTGGTTACTCGTTAATCCTGCCCACGCACATCACCACATGCGGCTCCGCCCCTGCACATTACTACATGCCACTCCGCCCTTCGCACATAACCACATGCGGCTCTGCCCCCCGCACATAACCACATGCGGCTCCGCCCCCCACACATTACCACACGCAGCTCCATCCCTCACACATTACCACACGCGGCTGCGCCCCCACACATTACCACACTCAGCTCTGCCCCCCCACACATTACACACGCAGATCCTCCCCCACACATTAAACACGCGGCTCCACCCCCTGCACAATAAGCATGTAGCTCCGCTCCCCACATTACACATGCGGCTCTGCCTCCCCAACATTACACATGCGGGTCTGCTACATCCACACTCTAAATCCCTCCTGACCCCACACATAAACTTCACCTCATCCAGAACCATGACAAATAGCACAGCAGAGTCCTGCATACCCTGAGGAGCTGATCATGTGACCCCTGACTCCTCCCCTCCATCTGACATCATCACAGGTCCTGTAAGCACAGAGGCAAATCCTGTATCCAGCACAGCAGAGTCCTGCATACACTGGGGAGCTGATCATGTGACCCCTCTCCTCCATGTGACATCACATAGGTCTTGTAAGCACAGACACAAATCCTGTTGTGTACATTACACACTCACACATCTCAAGGTGAGCTGATTCAGCCAATGACAGTCAAAGGCCGCGTATGCTAAATTGCAACTCCCAGCATTTTTCATGTTCCATTTTCGTTGATGTCCTGCAGCCATTTTCAGGTGTGATCAATAAGCACATATATATATACTAGTTGTTCCCAGCCAGGTAACGCTCGGCACACCCATTCCTATGTAATTATGACTGTTGGTGATTAATTAAACTAAAGTTAATAATGAAAACATTCAGTAGCGTTGAAGTGGTTGAATTACGTGTAAAGGAAGTTAATAATTGTTGTCTGGCAACTAATACATGACGTGAAAAATGCTGGGAGTTGCAATTTAGCATTACGCAGCCTTTGTCTGTCATTGGCTGAATCAGCTCAGGTTGAGATGTGTGAGTGTGCAACTCCCATTTTTCACGTCACGTTTTCATTGCCAGTCGACACTTATCAACTTCATTTACACATAATTCAGCCACTTCAACGCTACCGAATGTTGTCATTATTAACTTTAGTTTAATTAATTACCAGCAGTGTTAATTACATAGGAATGGGTGTGCTGAGTGTTAGCTGACTGTGAACAGCTACTGTAGTACTATATATAGGGAGCTATGTGTGGGCTCATACTGTACATAGGAGGGGCTGTGTGGCGGCTTATACTGTAAAATAGGGGTTGCATGGTGTGGGCTCATATGGTATATGGTGGGATGTCAGCATACTTAGTTCTGATCAATATTAACTGACACAATTAATAATATAAAATATTTAGGATAATGAATATGTTATTATTAATATGGAGCTAAATTAATTTCAGCTTGTTGATTCGGCCATCCACAACAGTCATGGTCTCTCACGTGGCTCCTCGGAAAAAAATAATTGCCCACCCCTGCTCTATTATGTATAGTGCTAAGTTATGTGTAGCACTGTACATAATGGCATAACATTTGCACTCCTCTGTCTCCCTCATTTTGCATCTACAGCTGTTCAACAGAGCACTTGTGTGTTAATCACATGACCTATCACATGATCTATGAAAGGGGGTCATTTATCATGTCACAAGAGACATCGAGGCTGGGGTTGCCATGCTTTCTAAACTACCCTAGGCTCTAGCTCCTCTTAATCAGCCCCAGTCCTTTGGCTAGCCTTAGTACCTATTATAGTCAATGAGGCTTTTCTAGTGGACTGCTAAGAATTATGTTCACTTTTCATGTGAATTACAGATCAATATTACCAATAAATGTGTATGGGTCTGTGAAACTTACAGAAAGCACATGGAAGGGACTAGTGTGCAGTCCGCGTATTGTCAGTGAGTAACATTGCAATGAATAGGAGTAGCTTTGTAATGTATTTATTTTCTTCAACTGTGAAAATCACTAATGAAACACTGGTGGTAAAAACTGATGCACTGACCAACACTGGTGAACCTCAGATCAAATACTGATGAACAACAATCCATGTTTTAATGTATGACAAAAATCATGGACGTCTGAATGAGGACAAGTTGTCCGTTGACACATGCCAACCTGGGGCACTAAATGACTGATGATCAGCTCCTTGTTTGCTGATTGGCGGTCATTTAATAGCCTGTTTAACCCAGCTTCAGAACAATCTGTAATAAATTGCTTAGTGCGCATTGGCTACCATTCTCTTGGCAGCACAGGGCCTGTTTACACTGGATGATGTGCTGGCGAGAATAATGAACTACACAGGACAAATGATCACTTAACCTGAAAAACGAATGTTTTCCATGTTCATTTAATGATTGGCAGCCTGTTGGACTGCAAGATTATCGCGAACGAATGTCGGTAGGAACACTTGTTCACGATAATATTGCAGTGTAAATGGAATTTAAAAAAATAATAAATTAAAAATTGCTGTTTAGTAAAGGTTTAGCTTATTATACCTATTCTACTTGGCACATGCAATTGATTTTTCTCCAAACAATACTATAACAATAATAGCCATTGTAATTCCCAAGGTTTAACCTTGGTTAATGTCAAGGAAGAGGTTTGAATGTTTTAGAAATGGCTCTCTGTAGAAGAATACAGTAAACCTAATATAATCTACTATAATACATAAATACTACGATTACCATATTCCAAATATACTATACTTATACAATAAAGTAAAAGAATTCACCCATTATTATTTACTACGAGTTATGACATTTGTAAGCACTATAGAGCAGCCATGCTTTGTATTTCATTTGGTTGCTCAGCCATGAATAGAGAATGTCTAAAAACAAGCAGAAAAATGATGACTGAGAGAGCGAAGCAATGCATGTATGACCAGCATAATTCCGCTCTTTAGTTGGACCTCCACATTGCTATACTCTTTGGACAATGGATGACATCATAAGAAAATGTCTTAAAGGGAAGGTATCGTCAAAAAAAATAAATTTCAGTAACTGAAAAAATGTAAAGTGATAATGTTTTAATGTTTTGTTTAAATATTATTATTTGTTTTTAATTGAGCAAAATATAAAAAAAAATTAAAAAGTTTGATATTTTCCACTGTTAAACACTAGGGGGAGCAGCTGCTGAAATCCTACTGAAATCCTACTGTAGGAAAAGCTCCCATTACATAGGCAGTAAAAGTGGGCGGAGTCTGCTCTCCTGTGTGTGATGACACGCCTCCCCCTCCCAATCTGAGTGTTTACAACAGATAACAGAGAATGACATGTAGGGACACAGTGCACAGCCATTTTGTTGATGACCACAAATGTCTAAAGTGTCACCAAGGACAGCTGGAGTATCACACAGGATAGGATTAGATACACAGCCGTGTAGACAGTATCACACAGGATAGGATTAGATACCTCGCTCTGCAGACAGTATCACACGATAGGATTAGATACACAGCTCAGCAGACAGTATCACACAGCATAGGATTAGATACACGGCTCAGCAGACAGTATCACACGACAGGATTAGATACACAGCTCAGCAGACAGTATCACACAGGAGAGGATTAGATACGCAGCTCAGCAGACAGTATCACACAGGATAGGATTAGATACCCAGCCATGCAGACAGTATCACACAGGATAGGATTAGATACACAGCCATGCAGACAGTATCACACAGGATAGGATTAGATACACAGCTCAGCAGACAGTATCACACAGGAGAGGATTAGATACACAGCTCAGCAGACAGTATCACACAGGATAAGATTAGATACACAGCTCAACAGATAGTATCACACAGGAGAGGATTAGATACACAGCCGTGCAGACAGTATCACACAGGATAGGATTAGATAAACAGCTCAGCAGACAGTATCACACAGGAGAGGATTAGATACACAGCTGTGCAGACAGTATCACACGATAGGATTAGATACACAGCCGTGCAGACAGTATCACACAGGATAGGATTAGATACACAGCTCAACAGACAGTATCACACAGCATAGGATTAGATACACGGCTCAACAGACAGTATCACACGACAGGATTAGATACACAGCTCAGCAGACAGTATCACACAACAGGATTAGATACACAGCCGTGCAGACAGAATCACACAGGATAGGATTAGATACACAGCTCAGCAGACAGTATCACACAACATAGGATTAGATACACAGCTCTGCAGACAGTATCACATGATAGGATTAGATACACAGCCGTGCAGACAGTATCACACAATAGGATTAGATACACAGCTCAGCAGACAGTATCACACGATAAGATTAGATACACAGCTCAGCAGACAGTATCACACAATAGGATTAGATACACAGCTCAGCAGACAGTATCACACGACAGGATTAAATACACAGCCGTGCAGACAGTATCACACAGGATAGGATTAGATACACACCTCAGCAGACAGTATCACACAACATAGGATTAGATACACAGCTCTGCAGACAGTATCACACGATAGGATTAGATACACAGCTCAGCAGACAGTATCACACGACAGGATTAGATACACAGCCGTGCAGACAGTATCACACAGGATAGGATTAGGTACACAACTCAGCAGACAGTATCACACAGGATAGGATTAGATACACGGCTCAGCAGACAGTATCACACAGGATAGGATTAGATACACAGCTGTGCAGACAGTATCACCGTTACACACACAGGTACTCACATGCAGTGGCGCTCGCACAAACACACACACACACACAAATCACCCCTGATGGAGACCTTGTGTGCCACACACACACACACACACATCACCCCTGATGGGGACCTTGTGCCACACACACACACACACAATCACCCCTGATGGGGACCTTCTGCCACACACACACACACACACATCACCCCTGATGGGGACCTTGTGCCACACACACACACACACACACACACATAACCCCTGATGGGGACCTTGTGCCCCCCCCCACACACACACACACATCACCCCTGATGGGGACCTTGTGCCACATACACACACACACACACACACAGCAGCGGCGGGCAGAGCTGGGGGAGCTGGGGCAGCTGGCAGAGCGGGGGGAGCTGCGGAGGTGGGCAGAGCTGGGGGAGCTGCGGCAGCGGGCAGAGCTGGGGGAGCTGCGGCAGCGGGCAGAGCTGGGGCTTGGGAGAACGGAGGGAGGGGGTGTCATTGTAGACGGTAACTGTGGGGGCAGAGTAGGGGCTGGGGAGAACGGAGGGATGGGATGTCATCAGAGATGGTAACGGGGGGAGGGGAGGCGGTACTTACACATCCCGGCGGTTGACAGGGGTAAAGTGGAGCAAACAGCACACGCCGTGAGCTCCACAAAAATGGCGCTGATCTCCTCCCTCTGCTGTGATCTGGACAGCCCAGGGGGCGTGTCCAGGTCACAGCAGACGCCCACTGTAACGTACTGCATGGGGTCGGATCCCGACTACTGTTCTCTATGCACAGGGGCTGCCATAAAGGAATGAGTTACTGTCGTTACACACACAACAAATCCAGCATGGCAACCCCCAGTGCCTCCAGTAAAATAAGAATTAAATAAAAACTGAATAAGCTGCGATTTTCATTTTGTATTAGAAATACTTGATTTCATAATCACTATTTTAATACAAAAATAAAAAACCGCGATACCTTCCCTTTAAAGGTGTTTTACCCTTTCATGTGTTATTCATCCCTCTGTGCACTTTGTTTCGAAAAAATAAACCACAATTTACTCCCCTTCCCCGAATGCCCAGCCAAGCGTCTGCTCCTGCTCCCGGTATGCTGCACTGGTTCCGGTGCTGACATCACCTCTGCAGCCAGACAGTGAGCTCAGCAGCTGTGAGCAGAGGATTCCAGTGTAGACAGAACACCCAGCTCCTGAGCTCACTGATGACTGCTGCGCTGTCAATGTGAAGTCAGCAGACCCGAGGAAGGTGAGAACATCCCGACTTATTTATTTATTTTTTTAAAGAACATACAAATTAGGATGATTTATATATGAAAGGGAACAACCCTTTACAATATTATTGATTATTATAATTTTTCAAACTTTGCTCTTTTCCTTGACTCTTAGAACTGTAAGCCACTTCCCTAAAATTGTTCTACCTGTGGCACCCCAGTGGTCATGGGAGCCACAGTGGCGTTGTTCTCCTCACCGGAGGGCAATGCTATGCCTGAAAGCAGTGGGGAGACCTTTATGCCAGGTACGATCACACACACAAATCTTCCTAATCCAGGCCAGAAGGGGGAGCTCAAGTCCTGTTTGGGGCGAGATTCCCTGTGCATTCTGGACTGGGGAGGGGTTAGAGAGAGAGGAACAGGAAGAGAAAACTCAGAACTCTAGTAGCAGTGAAAGAGAACAGTTGCTGTTAGAGAGCTGTCCCAAGCTTTCCAGGACCGAGCGCTGAATCAGGACACCGGGGTCCTCGACTGTCGGGTACTAACGGCCCAGCAGTAAACCCGGAGGGCAGAAGGTTCCACTCCGCCTGGCCCAACAGAGACTCCCAAAGCGCAGTAGCATAATAGAGCCCAAAGCCGCAGAAATACTGGCGGGCCCTACATCCGGCTTGCACTGCCCGCCACAGGGGACAAGGAAAATCACATCTAGGAAGAGGGACGCTCTGCTGCTCCAAGCCACAGCGACCCACACTCAGAGTCAGTTACTGTCGGCGTCTTCAGCCCCGCTCCCCAGTGTACAACATTATAGACTACCACCTTATCACCATCCCTGGGGCCCACTTTACCTGTGGGGAGCTAAACCATTCCAGCTGTGACACCATCCACCCCAGATGACAGCACCCGTAGCAGCGGCTAATTCCTAGCTGCACACCACAGGTGGTGTCACAAGACAAACAACCATCATCATCCTCCCTTTTATTGTACGCCTCAGGGCCACTAAACAGGTCAGGGCCGACCGTGACATTCCCAGACCCGACATCCCTAGGCCCAGTGACGAGTAAAGTTAACCCATTGCCCTGTGGATGTCACAAATAGGATTTCATGCCCACGACGAACAGGTACTGTGAGCCATATAGAACTGTGTATAACGTATTCTTCAAAGGCGGTGGTTGCCATTAACTGTGTCGCGCGGGAAGAAAAGGCGCAAAGAGAGAACCCGCCGCTAGAGCAGATGAGAGTTTACCCCCCAGTTCCCCAAGTGAAACGTGGAACCTGGCTGATGTTCACCTGTTCACCAAGGGCGAAAAGATTTCCAACCAGGAACAGGACCCAGCTGCCACGGTAGACACAGCACCGGTAATGCCACTATTCATGCCTTACGTACCGGGAGCGACGTGGTTGGCGTAATATTCAGGAGAATCGCATACCTTGAGCGACTTCCAAGAGAGACTAAGCAGTTTATTTGATGTATATCCCCTGACGGAAAGCCAGAAAGTGAGCATACTAATTGGTCAGTTAACCGGTGCAACCCAGCGAGAGGCCAAGTCCTGGCCGGACGCCGACAGAGGGACTGTGGAACGAGCCCTGGCTCGGCTGAAAGACACCTTTGACACCCGCACAGCAGCGGAAATAAAAGTGCAATTCTTCGGGTGTAAGCAGAGGGTGCAGGACAGTATACGGGACTATGCTTTAAACTTTCAAGAGGCACTGATGGCTGTAAAAAAAAGTGGATCCTGGGAGTGTGCATGATAGGGACTGAATGCTGACTGAGCAGTTCATCAAGGGGGTCCCGTCCGGCGCCCACCGAACCCAGCTGCGCATACTGGCCCTACTGAACCCTGACTTAGATTTTGCCCACTGCAAGGATCAGGCCGTCCGGGTGCTGTGTGACTCATCCCCGGATGGCGCTACACCAACCCGGCTCCTCGCCATAACATACCCAGAGGTGGCACCCTCCGCCCAGACCACCGTTGAGGCGGATGCCCAGACCGTGGGTAGTGATTTCCCCGCAGACGTGAGGCTTCAGGTCCAAGAACTGTCAAATAAGGGGCCACCTTCGCCAATGCTGTGCAAACCATGCAAACACCTCCGCAGCCCACTGACACCAGGCTGGCCACTGGACCAGATGGCACCCCGAGATGACAGCGGAGGGGAAACCAGCCCGGGGGCGGGTCAGTGATCGCTGTGACCCCACCAGGTGACCGATTGGCCACCATTGTGACAAGGCAGGATTGTCCTCCTGGCCCACAGGTACCTGGGGCTAGAGATCGACCCTCAGGTGTGGTGAGGACCAAGCCAACCGACTGACGGGACAAATATGTGAGAGGGCGACCTTTCCAACCAATCATGCTGGATAACATCCCAATCAACGCACTTCTGGACACTGGGTCCTAGGTGACAACCATACCATATCTTCTTTACAAAAGGTAATAAGTCAATTCTGACATGACCCATGGCTCAGATACAGACTTGTCCATAATGGGCATCCCTTGCTGCAGGTGGGCTACAAGGAGGTGACCATCAAAGTTGGGCGGGTAGAGTTGAAATCGCAGGGAATAAGTGTGGACGCAGATCATTGGATGCGCACTCCAATGGTGACTATCGGCACTAATGTGATAAAAAATTGCTTTTCCGAGATAATTGTTCTATTGCAGTATGTGGCTGAGAATGCCAGCATCGGGCGACAGCGTCCGGGTGAGCGACTCCTTCCCCATTGTGGTTTGCCCAAGAAGTGAGATGATGATCTGGTGTCGGGCGGCAATAGGCCTCATGGGTCAGGATTATCAAGTCCTTGTAGAATCCATGTATTCAGAAGATAGGCCCAATATCCTGATCGCCAGAGAGGTAGTTGACATTCACCAAGGGAAGGTGCCCATCCGAATCTGAAATTGCGGGGAAGAGGAGGTTAAATTGCCCCGGTATGCCACCGTAGCTAAGCTGCTCACCGTTAACAGCGGTGCCATCGAAGCAGTAGGGCCCTTAGCCCCATCCGATATGGCGGAGGGAGACAGTGATGGAGACCTATCGGAGGATTGGTGCCTGCAGCTACACATCGGTACTGATTCTACACCTTCCCACCAAAAACAAGGGGTCCATCGGATGGTACTGGAGTATGAGTGTGTATTCAGCAAAAAGCCTTTAGACTTTGGGCAAGTGAAGGGGGTCCAACACCAAATTTCCACCGGGAATCATCCGCCCATCAAGGAAAGATACCGACCTGTTACCCCGGCTCATTATCAACAGGCTAAGGAGATGTTGCGGGAGATGAAGGAGGCTGGGGTGATCAGAGATAGCTGTAGCCCATGGGCTGTTCCTTTAGTCCTGGTAAAAAAAAAGAATGGTACGATGAGGATGTGTGTGGACTATATGTAGTTTAACCACATTACGCATAAAGATGCTTACCCGTTGCCTAGAATAGAAGAGTCTTGAGTCTAGAGAGTAGCCTTGAAATCTGCTAACTATTTCTCTACCATAGATCTCACCTGTGGGTCTTGGCAGGTTCCCGTGGCAGAGGCAGACTAGGAGAAGACGCCCATGGGCCTCTGCGAGTTCAACTGTATGTCCTTAGGACTCTGCAATGCACCAGGAACATTTCAGCGGCTAATGGAATGCTGCCTGCGGCATAAGAACTATGAAAGAACTAAGAACTATGAAACCGTCATGCTGTACCTGGATGATGTCATAGTGTACTCAAAAACTTATGATCATCTGTGTTTGAGGCCCTGTCTGGGTTTGGCCTAAAGGTGAAGCCATCCAAATGTCACCTACTGTAGCCAAAGGTACAGTACCTGGGTCATATGGTGAGCGCTGAAGGCGGGGCCCCCGATCCAGAAAAGGTAACTGTCATCCAGGACTGACCCAGACCCACCACCATCAAGGAAGTGTGGCAGTTCCTCGGCCTGGAAGGCTATTACCAAATATTGATATGGGTGACTAAGGAGGTAACCCTCCAAAATGCGTACCTGTTTGAAATTGCCACTTGATTTTATCATTATTATGGAATGACCTTTTAAAAAATTTTGGAATAAAGAAAATTCGTTTTAAAATAATCTGGAACCTGGATGCTGGAATTCCTTTTTATATATTCACACTTCAGTGGGTCCTGCTGATGTCTGTGCACCGGCCAGAATTCTCAGGAACTCCAAGCGGGTGAGCTGGTACATTTTTCCTTGCTGTATATCTTGCATAGGTATAATTTTCTGCTGTTTCCTTTTATCCTATAGTCGGTCTTTTGCATTTTTCATTTGTTACATGACATTTTAGTGTACCCACTTGGGAAAGATCAACTCTAGGTGGTATCTATTCATCTATTAATGCTTTGACCATTATCATTGTATTTTCCTGGGAACAACCAAATCCTTTTTTTTCAGTTTAATTGTTTTTCTTGTCCTCACCCTCTTCTTTTGGATATCTATCTTTGCTTTTTTTTACACAGGATAAATTATTCTTTTCATCATTGTAACCTTCCCTTTTTGTGAAGGATGTGATTTTTCCAGCTTCTCTGTAGAATATATCTCTTTATATATTGGTTCTGGCATTACTTGTCTTATTTAGGGCAATATTATCCTTTTGTCTTCTGTGGTCAATATAAATAATAATCTTTATTTCTATAGCGCCAACATATTCCGCAGCGCTTTACAGTTCAGGAGGATCATATACAAACAAGTAACAGTTATAGAAAATACAATATTATGGAAGAGGTAGAGAATCTCCGCATAAAGCAAATTGATAAAGCAGCGAGTCTCGGAGAGGTAATTATTATGGGGGACTTTAACTATCCTGATATAAATTGGGGAACAGAAACTTGCAGTTCCAGCAAAGGAAATAGATTTTTGATAACAATGAAAGATAATTACCTTTCACAAATGGTACAGGACCCCACAAGAGGGGGAGCACTACTAGACCTTGTACTAACCAATAGGCCAGACCGCATATCAAATATACAAGTTGGGGGTTACTTGGGGAATAGTGATCACAAAATAATAAGTTTTCATGTATTTTTTAGTAAGATGTATAGTAGAGGGGTTACAAGGACACTAAACTTCAGGAAAGCAAATTTTAAACGGTTGAGAGATGATCTTAGTGCAATAAACTGGGATGATGTACTAAGTAATAAAAGTACACAAAGCAAATGGGAGACTTTTATGAGCATCCTGAATAGGGCTTGTGCAGAAAATATACCCTATGGGAACAAACATGGTAGAAATAGGAGGAAACCCCTATGGCTAAATAGAGCTGTAAGGGAAGCAATAAAAGAAAAACAGAAAGCCTTAAAAGAATTAAAGAGGGTAAGTAGTGATGAGGCATTATATAATTATTGAAAATTAAATAAAATATGTAAAAAGCAAATTAAGTTAGCTAAGTTTGAGACAGAGAGACTCATTGCGAGAGAAAGTAAAAATAATCCTAAAATATTCTTTAACTACATAAACAGTAAAAAACTGAAAAGCGATAGTGTTGGCCCCCTTAAAAATAGTCTTGGTGAAATGGTGGAAGGGGACGAGGGTAAAGCCAACCTGCTGAATGACTTTTTTTCTACGGTTTTTATACAAGAAAATACCATGGCAGATGACATGACCAGTGATACCATAAATTCACCCTTGAATATTACCTGCTTAACCCAGCAGGAAGTACGCCGCCGCCTCGAAATCACTAAGGTTGACAAATCTCCGGGCCCGGATGGCATACACCCCAGAGTACTACAGGAATTGAGTTCTGTGATAGATAGACCATTATTTTTAATCTTCTCAGATTCCTTAATAACAGGGTCGGTACCGAAGGACTGGCGCATAGCAAATGTGGTGCCAATATTCAAAAAGGGGACAAAAACTGAGCCGGGAAATTATAGGCCGGTAAGTTTAACCTCTACGGTTGGTAAAATCCTTGAGGGTTTCTTGAGAGATGCTATACTGGAGTATCTCAAGAAAAATAACCTTATGACAGAGTATCAACATGGGTTTATGAAGGATCGATCCTGTCAAACTAATTTGATCAGCTTCTATGAAGAGGTAAGTTCAAGCCTGGACCAGGGAAATGCAGTGGATGTTGTGTATATGGACTTTTCAAAAGCTTTTGATACGGTGCCACACAAAAGGTTGGTACATAAAATGAGAATAATGGGGATAGGGGAAAATATGTGTAACTGGGTTAAAAACTGGCTCAGTGATAGGAAACAAAGGGTTGTTATTAATGGTACGTACTCGGACTGGGTCTCAGTTCATAGTGGGGTACCACAGGGGTCAGTATTGGGCCCGCTTCTTTTCAACATATTTATAAATGACCTTGTTGGGGGCATGCGGAGTAGAATTTCAATATTTGCAGATGATACTAAACTCTGCAGGCTAATCAATACAGAGGAGGATAATTTTATATTACAGGGAGATTTATGTAAATTGGAGGATTGGGCTGAGAAGTGGCAATTGAAGTTTAATGTAGATAAATGTAAGGTCATGCACTTGGGTAGAGGAAATAACATTTATGATTATGTACTTAATTGTAGAACACTGGGTAAAACAGACACAGAAAAAGACTTGGGTGTATGGGTGGATGGTAAACTTCACTTTAGTGGACAGTGTCAGGCAACTGCTGCCAGGGCTAATAAAATAATGGGATGTATTAAAAGAGGTATAAGTGTTCATGAAAAAAATATAGTTCTACCTCTGTACAAGTCACTAGTGCGACCGCACTTAGAATACTGTGTACAATTCTGGTCACCGATATATAAGAAGGACATAGCTGAACTGGAAAGGGTGCAGAGAAGAGCCACCAAGATTATTAGAGGAATGGGTGGGCTGCAATACCAAGACAGGTTATTAAACTTGGGGTTATTTAGTTTGGAAAAACGAAGGCTTACGGGGGATCTAATCACAATGTATAAATATATGAGGGGACAGTACAGAGACCTTTCCAAAGATCCTTTTACACCTAGGCCTGCGACTGGAACACGGGGGCATCCGCTACGTCTTGAGGAAAGAAGGTTTAATCATAATCACAGACGAGGATTCTTTACTGTACGAGCAGTGAGACTATGGAACTCTCTGCCGCATGATGTTGTAATGAGTGATTCACTACTAACATTTAAGCAGAGCCTGGATGCCTTTCTTGAAAAATTTAATATTACCAGTTATGTATATTAGATATTATGACAGGGTATTGATCCAGGGAACTAGTCTGATTGCCGGATGTGGAGTCAGGAAGGACATTTTTTCCCCATTGGAACTTGTTTGCCACATTGGGTTTTTTTTGCCTTCCTCTAGATCAACATGTTAGGCTACGGGTTGAACTAGATGGACTTAGAGTCTCCCTTCAACCTTAAAACTATGATATGATGATACTATGAATATTTAGAGGGAAAAAAAAGACAACCCTGTTCGTGAGAGCTTACAATCTACAATGAGATGGGGGGGGGAGAGGTACAAGTGCTTATTTACAATGACAATCCAGCCATCTCAAGGAACTGGGGGATAGATAATGGCTTCCTGGACCAGTTGGCCAGAACCTTGAGATGCATTTGTGTGCCATGGAGTTTGACGGGGAGTTATGTTCTGAGAAGTTGTGGAGGGACTATGTGAATTTAGTTCGGCTAGGGAGTGTGATAGGCAGTCCTAAAAAGATGCGTTTTTAGGGTGCGTCTGAAGCTGAATAAGTTGTGATTTGTCCTAACTTCTTGGGGAAGAGTGTTCCATAGGATTGGTGCAGCTCGGAAGAAGTCTTGGATCCGGGAGTGGGAGGTACGAATTAGTGTGGATGTTAGTCGAAAATCATTTGCAGAGTGTAGAGAACGGGTGGTGTGATAAACAGAGAGGAGGGTGGAGATGTAGGTGGGTGCTGCACTGTGGAGAGCTTTGTGGATGAGAACAAGCAGTTTGAATTGGATCCTGTGATATATGGGCAGCCAGTGCAATGACTGGCACAGAGCAGAGGCATCCGAGTAACGATTAGCCAGATAGGTGACCCTGGCTGCTGCATTAAGTATGGACTGTAGAGGAGAGAGTCCAGTTAGGGGGAGACCAATTAATAGAGAGTTACAGTAGTAAATGCAGGAGTGGATCAGGGCCACGGTGAGGGTTTTTGTTGTTTCCATAATGAGAAAGGGGTAGATTCTAGAGTTGTTCTTGAGGTGCAAGCGGCAGGAGCGGGCAAGGGATTGTATGTGGGAGGTGAAGGACAGATCAGTGTCAAGTATAACACCCAGACAGCGAGCCTGCTGCCTAGGACTTATCGTTGTGCCACACACAGAGAGGTAGATGTCAGGTTTAGGAAGGTTTGAAGATGGAGGGAAAACAAGTTCAGTTTTGGAGAGGTTAAGTTTCAGATAGAGAGCAGACATGATGTTGCAAACTGCAGTCAGGCAGTCACTTGTGTTCTGAAGTACAGTGGGGGTGAGCTCAGAGGATAAGGTGTATAGCTGTGTGTCATCAGCATAAAGATGGTACTGAAAGCCAAATCTGCTGATGGTCTGTCCAATTGGGGCAGTGTAGAGGGAGAAAAGAAGAGGGCCAAGGACTGAACTTGGAGGAACCTCAACAGTGAGAGGAAGAGGAGAAGATGTGGAGCCAGCAAATGATATGCTGAATCAGCGGCTAAAAAGATAGGAAGAGAACCAGGAAAGCACAGTGTCCTTTAGGCCAATAGAATGGAGCATAGAGAGAAGGAGATGGTGATCAACAGTGTCGAAGGCTGCAGAGAGGTCAAGAAGGATAAGCAGAGAGTGGTCACCATTACTTTTTGCTGTCAATAGGTCATTGGTCACTTTGACAAGGGCAGTTTCTGTTGAGTGTAAAGGGCGGGAGCCAGACTGTAAATGATCTAGAAGAGAGTGAGTGAAGAGGTAGCTGGTGAGGTGGGAATAGACCAGGCGCTCCAAGAGTTGGGAGATGAAGGGGAGATTGGAGACTGGTCTGTAGTTGCTTGTGCAGGATGGATCAAGGGAAGGTTTTTTAATAATGGAGTAATGATAGAGTGTTTGAGGGAGCAGAAGATACCAGAAGAGAGAGAGAGAGATTGAATATTTTAGTTAGGTGAGTAGTGACAACCGTAGAGAGGGACTGGAGTAGATGTGAGGGAAAGGGATCAGTAGGGCAAGTGGTAGGATGAGAAGAAGAGAGGAGCCTGGAGACTTCCTCCTCTGTGACTGGGTCAAATGTAGAAAGTGAGCTGGATTGGATTGGGGGGGAGGGGATTGGATGTGGGGAGGGATGGGATCCACAACGCTTGGTGGCTGGAAGCTGATCTCTCGGCGGATGTTTTCTATTTTCTCTATGAAATACGAGGTCAGATTATCAGCATGAAGGTCTGTGATGGGGGTCTGTACTTTGGGACTAAGGAGGGAGTGAAAGGTGTCAAAGAGCTTTTTTGGATTGTTGGATATTGAGGAAATAAGGGTTGTGAAGTAGGTCTGTATGGAGAGATGAAGGCAAGAGTAGCAGGTCCTTAACATGAACTTGTAGTGTATGAAGTTTTCTGGTGTGCCGGGTTTCCTCCATAGGCGTTCGGCACTCCTAGAGCATCGCTGGAGAAATCGAGTTTGACATGTGAGGCAAGGCTGTTTTACACTGTGTTTGGAGGTTCTGAGGGTGAGGGGTGCTACTTGGTCTAGGGTACTTCTGAGTGTGTCATTGTAGTGCTTTACAGCCAGATCTAGACAGGAAAGTGAGGAGATAGGGGACAGTGATGAGTGTAGAGAGTCTGTAACTGTCTGGGAGTCAATGGCCTGTAGGTGTCTGAATGTGTGATAGGTGGGAGTGTGCTGGGGTGGACGAGGGTTTGTGAGCTTAAAGGAGAGGATGTTGTGGTCAGAGAGGGGAAGAGGTGAGTTGTCAAAGTGAGAAATTGAGCAGAGGCGGACAAAGACCAGGTCAAGGGTGTTACCATCTTCATGTTTCTCAGAGGATGAGAGCTGTGAAAGGCCAAGGTGGTGAGAGATAGAAGCTGGGATGCAGATGGGGAGGAAGGGCTGTTCATGGGTATGTTAAAATCTCCTAGGATAAGGGTTGGTAATTCTGAGGTCAAGAAGTGCGGCAGCCAGGCTGAAAAGTGGTCAAGTAACTGGGTGGGTGAGCCTGGTGGATGGTATATGGCAGCCACTCTGAGGGAGAGGGGATGGAAGAGCCTGATGGTGTGGACCTCGAAAGATGGGAATAAGAGTGATGGAGCTGGGGGGATGACCTGGAAAGTGCACTGTGGGGACAGGAGTAAACCGACTCCACCACCATGTCTGTTCTCAAGTCTTGGGGAATGGGAAAAGTGTAAATCACCATGAGAAATGGCAGCAGGGGAGGCAGTGTCAGAGTCCTGAATCCAGGTTTCAGTGAGGGCTAGCAGATTAAGAGAGTTATTGAGAAAGTAGTTGTGGATGTAAGGAAGCGTGTTGCATACAGACCGTGGATTCCAGAGAGCACAATTAAAAGAGGGGAGTGAGGGCGTACACCAAATTTTAAGAAGATTATCAGGGTTTATATGGGGGTGGGGGAGGGGTTAAAGTTAGCATGGGGTGGAATGGGATTAGGAGAGATATCGCCTGAGACAAGTAGCAGTAAAAGGAGAAAGATCAGATGGTTTTTGGATAGGTTGCATGTTTTTTTCTGCAAGACCCTGGAGCATGAAGGATTGAGATTATTCAGATAGGTGAAAAGAGCCTGGGAGCCGTACATAGGAGAGGGGAGGAGAGAGGGGCTGATGTGGATGAGTGATGGAGGAGGGACAGGGCGATGAAAGTGGACAGTGAAAGCATATAGGATGATAGAGATAGAAATAATGGCCATGGTTGAAACAGAGGGTGTCAAAGAGTAGTTTACCTGTCTCCTAAACTAGCCCTTCTGATAACACGAAGTGTCTGTCCTCGGATGGGTGCATGTTTAGTGGCACTTTAATATTTTTTTGTGTCCTATAACTATTTACAATCTTTTCCCTAGCATATATTATGCAGAATTTATGAATTTATTATGTGCATTATGCTTGGATTGGCAATATTATCCCTCTATGTATGATTTCTTTTTTTGATCTTTTTTGGTCTTCTCTTCTCTTGTGCGCCGAGATATTGTAAAATATTCATGTAATATTTACCACTGGAACAAGTATTTTTGTTTTGACTACCTTGGACTTTCTGTTAGTGACTAGGGATGATCGAATACCCTATTATTCGATTCGACGAATATCCGGCGAATACCTCGCCGCTATTTGAGTATTCGCAAATATTCGACCCCCCAATGTAAGTCTATGGGACACCAGAATAATTTTACGTTGGACGTAACGGTGACCTGTGGAGACTGAGGAAAAGGCTGAAACAGTATTGGCACAGCCTATAGAAAGTGCCTCACTGCATTTCTAGTGTCTTTGAATAATGTGGTCAGAGCAGCACGCAGTGTTTACGTAGTTGCCAGAACAGCTATCAAACCAAAGTAAAAGGGGGAAAATTGCTAAGAATCACTGTAATAAAATGTCAAATCAAGCCCCAACCTCCCAAAAAAAAACACTTTAGCATATGTTCACACGTTTCGTTTTTTACATTTTTCCTTCTTTTTTTGATTAGAAAGGGCTGTAACTTATACATTATATTGATGTCTGTCTTGCAACTCCTTTTTTGGGACATATTTGACAGCACTTTAAAAGGTCAGCTACAATTTGCCCATTGGGATGTTGACTTTGCCCTCCTCCTCCTCCACCACCACCACCAGCTCCAGTGGCCCTCTACTCAAATGTAGGAAGGGCCACTGGCTGTCCTCAAATCTCAGACTTCTTAGTGCTCTCAGGTGGGCCCTGTAACATACATTTGGGAGGGATGGCAGTCATTTGTAGTTTTCTGCATCCCCTATATCATTAGTGTGAAAGTTGCAATACGTACTCCATAACACTTTATAGTGCTATTGTCAATGTGGCCATTTGGGTGTTGGCCTTTCCCTCCTCCTCCTCCACCAACACTAACACCACCGGCTCCAGTGGCCTTCTATTCAAATTCTATTTAAATGATTCTGTAATGTATATCTTATGGACAAATGAACGCCACGCTAGGGCATCAAAGCTGATGTCGTTGATGATGATTGCATGTGACCAAAAGCAGGTTCGCAGCAGGAGGCATCATCGCCTGCTTCCTAGACAGCAGTTTGTGAAGAAACCTCCTCATCCTCATCCTTATGATGCTGAGCAAACGGGGCCTGAGCTTGTTGGCCGAGGTTGTACGGATTACTAGCAACTATTGTGAAGTCTGGATCCACAGACAACTCGGGTACATGAACACTTTGGTCAGTCAGACCATCCAGAGAGTGTTTCAATAAACAAATTAGTGGAATGGTAATGCTGATAACAGCATCATCACTGCTCACAATGTTGGTACAGTAATCAAAATTCTCCAAGACTTGACAAATGTCTGCGATCTACACCCACTCAGGAGTACTTATATCTGGCAGCTGCGTCTGACGGGCATGTTCCAGCTGGAATTGGTATACTGCCCTCTACTGCTCATGGATCCTGGACAACATATAATAGGTTGAATTCCATCTCATAAGAAGGAGGTCACATATTAGTCTGTGACGAGGCAAGTGTAAGCGCTGCTGCA
The DNA here is from genome assembly GCF_048569485.1 of Anomaloglossus baeobatrachus. Classification (NCBI taxonomy): domain Eukaryota; kingdom Metazoa; phylum Chordata; class Amphibia; order Anura; family Aromobatidae; genus Anomaloglossus; species Anomaloglossus baeobatrachus. Next base: position 570,579,926 of record NC_134353.1, on the reverse strand, counting down.
GCACGGCCAGGCCAGCAAAAGAGGGAGATGACTTGCGGAAATGGTCGCTAATACATCGTACCTTGGTAAGTAGGTCTGGTATCCCAGGGTATTTCTTGAGAAAGTGCTGAACTACTAAATTTACAACGTGGGCCATACAAGAAACGTGTACAAGCTTTCCAAGCTTTATAGCCGCCACCAGATTATGACCATTATCACACACTACCATCCCTGGACGGAGGTCACACGGCTCAAGCCACTCATCTGTCTGCTCAGTTATTGCTTTCAAAATCTCAGGTGGCGTGTGAGATTTGTCACCGATACAGATGAGCTTTAGTAGAGCGTGTTGCCACTTAGCCAAGGAAGTGCTGCAGAGATCCCAGCTGGGGAATGATGTCGACGGTTGGACACCGGCAAATGTTGAGGATGCACAGGAGCCAGATGAAGAGTAGGAGGAGGAGGGAGTTGTTGCTGTGTAGGAGGCTACTGAAACTGTGATTGAAGTGGGCCTCGCTATTCTTGGTGTGGGAACTATATGGGATGTTGCCAGCTCAGACTCTGTAGTAGCCGCCACCAGGTTCACCCAGTGTGCCATCAGTGAGATGTAGCATCCCTGTCCACTTCCGCTTGTCCACATGTCTGTGGTTAAGTGGACCTTCTCTGTTATGGCGTTGGTAAGAGCCCATTTGATGTTTATGGACACATGATTGTGAAGCGCAGAGACGGAACAACAAGAAAAATAGTGGCGACTAGGCACAGAGTACCGATGTTCTAACACCGCCAAGAGGTCACGGAAAGCCTCTGTTCCCACAAGCCGACACGGCAACATCTCAAGGGCTATCAATCGTGCAATGTGTGCAGTTATGGTTTCTGCCCTTGTGTGCGTAACGGGCGATTTTCGCTTCTTTTCGAAGGTCTGTGGTATGGACAACTGAACAGAACGCAGGGACACCGAAGCGGATGTGGTCGTTGATGATTGAGTTTGGACAACATCAGGTTGGGAGAAGGAGGCATCAGCGCCACCTTCTTGCACACCAGTTTGGAAAGCAGGCAGCCCAGGGGAAGTGGCAGCGTTTTGAGTCTTGAAATCATGTTTTTCACCTAGAGCTGTCAACCACCCAGTGCTGTGCTTGGCGAACATGTGGTTTCTCATGCTGGAGGTGCCCAAGCTGGGAGTATTTCTGCCTCTGCTAAGCTTGGTCTGACATATTTGACAAATGACAACCATTTGGTCCGAAGGACTCTTGGAAAAAAACTCCCACACAATCGCACCACAGACCCTTGGACTCTGAGATGGCTGAGGTGGTGCACGGACCCTTGGACTCTGAGATGGCACAGGTGGTGCACGAACCCTTGAACTCTGAGATGCCACAGGTGCCTCTTTACGGATTATGAGCACATGCTCCTCTGCAATGCTCCTCTCGCAATCCATGCCACCCGTCCATGTTGGATCAGTCACCTCATCATCGACCAGGTCGTCTTCAAATTCCTGAAGGTCAACATCTTCGGGAATGGAGGTTTCAGGCTGACCTGAGGGCAACTGTGTCTCATCATCCTCCAACACTTCAACCTGATTGCCCAGCATGTCACGGCCAACAACATGGCTTGCTTCTGGCCTTGGGTGCTCAAAGATCTGTGCATTACTGCACACCATGGCCTCACCTGCGTTGGTGGTGTTGCGCGGTGACAGGCAAGAAAGGTCAAAGGGTCCTGTAAACAGTTCCTCATAGTAACCTGCTTTGGTGTCATATGTTTCCTTAGAATACTGATGTGAGGAAGGAGGACCAGGCTGAGGATTCGATGGGCCAGCCTCTGGGCTACTCAAGTCTGTCTGTGTGGATTCTTGAGACTTGCTACTTGACAAGTAACTAGAGGCATTTTCTGCTAGCCAACTTGTTACCTGTTCGCAGTGTTCAGGGCGCAAGAGTGCTTTCCCATGTAGACAAGAAAATTGGGATAGTAAGGTAGAGGTAGATAAAGCAGGAACCTTTTTCTTTGGCTCTATCACACTGCTTGGGCGAGCGCACTACTGTCACTGCCACCTTGTCCACGGCCCTTACCCCCTCTTTTTCCCATTTTTTTAATTTGATTATTTGAAGGTGAATACTGTAACGTGACCTTTTCTACAGGCAGTGGAACAACACTGATGTCGGGTTGTTAAACTAGTGTTAATAGTTTCCCATGATAGCTGTTTCTGTAAGTCTAAAGGTACCATCACACTAAGCAACATCACTAGCAACATCACTGCTGAGGCACAACTTGCTAGCGATGTTGCTGTGTGTGACATCCAGCAACAACCTGGCCCCTGCTGTGAGGTCGTTGGTTGTTGCTGAATGTCCTGGACCATTTTTTAGTTGTTGCTCTCCCGCTGTGAAGCACACATCGCTGTGTGTGAAAGCGACAGAGCAACAACTAAATGTGCAGTGAGCAGGGAGCCGGCTTCTGCGGAGGCTGGTAACCAATGTAAATATCGGGTAACCAAGAAGCCCTTTCCTTGGTTACCCGATATTTACCTTCGTTACCAGCGTCTGCCGCTCTCACGCTGTCAGTGCCGGCTCCCTGCTCCCTGCACACGTAGCTGGAGTACACATCGGGTAATTAACCCGATGTGTACTGTGACTAGGAGTGCAGGGAACAGGGAGCCGGCACTGACAGTGTGAGAGCGACGGACGCTGGTAACGAAGGTAACTATCGGGTAACCAAGGGAAGGGCTTCTTGGTTACCCGATGTTTACCGTGGTTACCAGTGTCCGCAGAAGCCGGCTCCCTGCTGCCTGCACACGTAGCAAAGTACACATCGGGTAATTAACCCGATGTGTACTGTGGCTAGGTGTGCAGGGAGCCAGCGGTAAGCGGTGTGTGCTGGTAACCAAGGTAAATATCGGGTTGGTTACCCGATATTTACCTTAGTTACCAAGCGCAGCATGCTTCCATGTGTAGCGACGCTCCAGCGATCCCTGCCAGGTCAGGTTGCTGGTGGGATCGCTGGAGCGCCGCTTAGTGTGACATCTCACCAGCGACCTCCTAGCAACTTACCAGCGATCCCTATCAGGTTGTATCGTTGTTGGGATCGCTGGTAAGTTGTTTAGTGTGACTGGGCCTTTTAAACCGCAAGGACAAAGTACCACTTGGAGGAGGCAACAAAGATGTTGTGAATGTCTTTCAGCCCCAAAAGAAAACAGAGCTCAACAACACTTTTATTTTAGTATTGTTTTTTGTCACTCAGACTGTGTTTTAGTAAGAGCAGGACACTATGTAGGTTCTGTAAGATGGGAAGACAACACCACCAGGATTGCTAGTTTGGTGCTATGAAGCTATTTTGCTTCAGGCAGAAGTAGAGCCACTGACACCGGGTATTAATAAAAATTTTGTAACACTGAGACTGTGTTTTAATAATAGTAAGCCACTATCTAAGTTCTGTAAAATATGAAGCCCCCAAAATTATGCTAGGTTGCCGATAGGAAGGTACTGGCCTTCAGGCAGAAGTAGTGCCACTGACACCGAGTATTAATAAAATTTTGGTAACACTGAGACTGTGTATAATATGAGCAAGCCACTATCTAAGTTCTGTAAAATATGAAGCCCCCAAAATTATGCTAGGTTGCTGATAGGAAGGTTCTAAACTTGAGGCAGAAATAGTGTCACTGACACTGAGTATTAATAAAAATTTGGTAACACTGAGACTGTGTATAATATGAGCAAGCCACTATCTAAGTTCTGTAAAATATGAAGCCCCCAAAATTATGCTAGCTTGCTGATAGGAAGCTACTGGCCTTGGGGCAGAAATAGTGCCACTGACACCGAGTATTAATAAAAATTTTGGAACACTGACATTGTGTATTAGTTGCAGCAGGCCACTATCTAAGTTCTGTAAGATATGAATCCACCATCAGGATGCTATATATTATGGTATTTGGCTTCAGGCAAAACTATAGGCTGTGAGAGGAATTTATTTTTTTTTTTTTTAAACTTACACTATTTTTTTTTGAAATATGAACAAAAAAGAGCCACATAAAAATATTAATATTATTGGCAACAACTCAAATAATAATAGAACCCAAAAAGAAGAGTCTTTAAATTTGCCAGATATAAGAGACACTCAGACAAGCCGTAATTATAAATGTATAAAACATTTTATTTAAATAATGCTGTGGATGTGTCAATAATTTAATCAAAGTGATATAGAAAAGGACCAGAGAGAATGGGTGCTGAAAGGGAGAACACCCCACGTATCCCGGAAGAAAATAGGGGAGAAAAGTCTCCAAAGGATCCAAACACACTCCCAGGGTAATAAGTAACCACACAGAAGATGACAGCCCAAGGGTATAGTATAACCTAATGAATCAGGTAAATCAAAGTAAAGCCCAAAGGGCGAGGCACCTACCAGAGTGATGGATCACAAAGAACCGGGGTAGCACGTGGTGACCGACGTCCCAACACGTGTTTCGCTTAATATACTTCGTCGGGGGACAGATAAAAATATAGTGAAGTGTATGGGCCTTATAAAAGACCCCAAGCCCCATTAAAACGCCCCCTCATCATTGCATACCGGTGGGTGACACGCCAGATGACGCAGCGGTGAAGCGTCAGCAGTGGAGGCCCGATGGAAGAAAACTTCCTGTAACGTCAAAAACACTTCCGGTCTCCGCTGCCAAGGACGCCAACGCGGTCGCGCCATGGGGCGGACACCTACAGCCGACACGTCACAGGGCCAAGGGCCGGGTACCCCCATTATGCACGGCGCATGGCCAGAGGACAAACACCTCCAACCAACGCGTCACACAGCCAGGGGGCGGACACCTCCAACAGGCGCGTCACACGGCCGAGGGGCGGACACCTCAAAATAGCGCGTCAGATGGCCAATCCCGAGCCAGATAAAAAGGACTAACTCCCCCTCCAAGGGTAAGCGGCAATGGTCCCGCAAAATCATGAGAACCCATCACAATCCATCAGGGGCACTGTCCAAAACGGGATGTCAAAAACAAAAAGGAAAGGAAGAGGAGAATGGAAGACATGAATAGTCATAGCGAAGAGCATAATACAGGCATGTAAGGAGCTCTTAAATACCATGTTATACATAGAGAGGTACAGCAAAAACAACACACAATTGTATAACTGTCACAGATATAACTAAAAAAAGAGAGATATAAGGCATGCTTTTAAGTAAATGCGATGAAGTGGACATTATGTTCAAAGCTTGCTTGTTGGAAAGGCTTCCATCTCCTTCAATCATATGTCTCCTGGTATGCAGGGGGAGAGGGAAAGAGGTCACGAAGATGAGGGCTGGAAGTAACAGGGGATGGATCAATATAAGCTAAAGGACCAAAAAGAGACCACTGTTAAAATCAAGAACCAGAAAACACTGAACGGACCACAAAAAACAAGCCCAAAGCACTGAATAAGTGCAGTTGCCCAGATGCAGTAAACAACTGCTAGATGGGCAAATGCACCGAATATATATGTATAAAGGGGGACCCTCCTAAAAACATGGAGGACCAACCATAAGAAATATCACGTCCCACAGGGGGAGAACCCGAGTCATTACAAAAATGGGGCAAAGGTAAGTCGTTCATTTAGTCCATGCGGGGACATGGTTCCGAGAGTGAAGATCCAATGACACTCCACTTGTGCCAGGCGCTTCTTCAGATCTCCCCCACGAATCCCAAGATGTACTCTGTCGATCCCACGCACCTTCAGGGATGTTGGATTACAATTGTGAGCCTCCCTGAAGTGGCGGGGGATCGTCTTAAGTGATTCTGGGTTAATGACCTCCTTGGCTGCCAAAATATCACGTACATGCTCCCTTGTACGAATACATAGTTCCCGGGAGGTCAATCTGATGTATATTTTGTCGCAACCACATGTGGCGTAATAAATCACGCCAGATGTGTTGCAAGAAATATATTCCCGGATTGAAAATTCTCTGCGGCCATCAGCGGAGCAAAAGGTAGTGGCCCTAACAATGTTTTTACATCCACGGCAACAACCACAGGGATAGCAACCGACACGCTGGGGACCGCAGCCAAAGAGGGGGGGTGCCTTCACAACATGGTGACTATGCACCAATATATCTTTGAGGCTCTTACCCCTCTTTGCTGTCTTCATAGGGCGATCGGGCAAATATATCTCCAAGGCAGGTTCCGTTTGAAGGATTGCCCAATGTTTACTTAGCACTCCCCTTATCTCCTCCCACTGTCTACAGTAGGTGGAGATAAACCTGGCTATTGGCCCAGTTGGTTCGGCTGTCCTGGTCCTATCAGACAGGAGATGGTCACGTCTCGAGAGTTTAGCCCGTTGGTAGCCTCGCTTTATAGATCTACTGCTATAGCCCCTATTTATGAATCTCTCCCTCATATCCCCTGATTCAGCCTCAAAGGAGCAGTCTGAGGAGCATAATCTGCGCAAGCGCAGAAATTGGCTGATTGGGATTGCATTTACCGTTGACCTAGGGTGTCCTGAAGTGGCATGGAGGAGGGAATTGACCGTGGTGGACTTGCGAAAGATGGTAGTGGATACAGTGCCACTCAGTTCGATGGGAATCCGTATGTCGAGAAAATCAATGACCCTTTGCCCGATCTGATAAGTCAAAAAAATGTTCCGGTCATTGGAGTTGAGCCGACGCGCAAAATCCAAAATCCTCGAGTTCAGAACCGGTTCCACCCCAGACGACAAGTATGTCGTCTATATAGCGAAGCCAGCACTGCGCATGGGAGCTAGCCGGCACGCCGTCCCCGAAAACCTCCCTCTCCCAAAAGCCGAGAAAGAGGTTTGTGTAGGACGGCGCACAAGCCGCCCCCATCGCAGTGCCGCGCCGCTGGAGGATGAACCGGTCCCGAAAAACGAAGAAGTTGTGCGTCAGCACAAACTCCAACAACTCCATAATCAGACCGGACAAGGATTTGTCCAGATTACTCGCATCCAGGTAGAACTGAGTGGCTGCAAGTCCATCGCGGTGACTAATACTAGAATAGAGGGCCTCAACATCCATAGTCACCAGTAGTACATCCTCCTCCAAGACTAAGCCCTCCAGCCTCCTAAGGACGTCCGAAGTGTCTCTGACATGGGAGGGCAATGTCTCCACAAGTGGGTGCAGATAATGTTCAATAAATTTACAAGTAACATCGCACAGCCCACCCATGCCAGAGACAATGGGACGTCCCGGAGGCACCTTCAGATTTTTATGAATCTTGGGGAGGAGATAGAAAGTTGAACCACTGGTGACTTCACTAGGAGGCCCTCATAGATCTTTTTAGGAATAATTCCCTCCTCAAATGCCCGTAATAGTATCACCTCTAGGTCACTGGCAAATCCCCGCATGGGGTTATGGTGGAGAGATTCATAAGCGTCCCGATCTCTGAGTTGGCGCCATGCCTCCCTCTCGTACAATTCCAACGGCCAAATGACTACATTCCCGCCTTTATCGGCGGGTTTAATAACCACGCCATCAAGGGACTGTATCTCCCTGAGTGCGGATTGTTGTTGTCTGGTAAGATTATTACCGCCACCTTTCAAAGAGAGTCGCCGAATATCCCTAGTCACTAACTCCCCAAATATCTGAATAGGGGAACATAACGATAAGGGCGGGAATGTGGTGGATCTTGGCATAGTATGTTGTGGAAAATTACCTGGTGGATGGTAAGTGGACTCCGCCTCCAGTTCTTCAAGGGTAGCAATGGCTTCTAGTTCAAGAGTGGATAGAGTCGGCTCCCCTGAGGTTTTTTTATGGTGTAGTTTGTGTAACACCAACTTCCGTAAAAATAAATGGAGATCTTTGATCACTGAAAATAAATTAAAGTTAGCCTGAGGCACAAATGACAGTCCCAGTTTAAGGACCTCAATCTGGGAAGGGTTAAGAACGTGTTTAGAAAGATTGATTACCTCAAGGTGCGAATCTCCCCCTTTCTTCTGAACTGGAGGAAGAGTACCACGTCCACCACCAGGGCCTATGCCTTGTTTGTTCCGAGCATTCGTGGCTCTGGTGTTAGGTCTCATGGTCTTAATTTTATCAGATGTGGACTTCTCGTCCACTGAGGACATAGATGATGCCGAAATCGACATCATTGAGGCATGATGTTTTTTCTTAAAATGTGATACGCCCCGCCACCGAAATACTTGGCCGTTCTTATAATCCGTCACATCCCGCTGGTATTTCTTCATTTTAGTATTCAAAATTTTTCTCCCATTTCGAAAACTCTTTGTCTAGTGACTCATTATACTTGGACAGTTCATCCGGGGTTAGTTCCGAGGAAAAGAGGGCCTGGGCCTCCCCAATCTCCGTCTCCAGCTCATTAATGGACTTTTCATTCAGCTCTATCAGGAGCTGCATGAAAGTCCTGGAGCAGCCAGCCGCGGCTTCCTCCCATTTGGTTTTAATAGTTTCATCCGAGACGGTGAAAGAGGGAAAGACCCTGACCCTGAGCCCCCTCGGAACCAGCCCTCTATCCAGATGCCTCTTCATAAATGCCACATTCCACCATAGACGTGTTTTTTTGTTTAACATAGACTTTAGACTGTTCATGTGATCCAGAGCAGTTCTGGAACTCAAAGAAGGTAACTCCTCCCCTCCAGCTTCAAACACTCGGTCCAATTGTGTTTCCCACGCTTTCTCGCGGGCTTTAAGATCCATAGGACCCTGAGAATAGTCTGTGGATGACCACAGTAATACTGAAATATGAACAAAAAAGAGTCACATAAAAATATTAATGTTATTGGCAACAACTCAAATAATAATAGAACCCAAAAAGAAGAGTCTTTAAATTTGCCAGATATAAGAGACACTCAGACAAGCCGTAATTATAAATGTAGAAAACATTTTATTTAAATAATGCTGTGGATGTGTCAATAATTTAATCAAAGTGATATAGAAAAGGACCAGAGAGAATGTGTGCTGAAAGGGAGAACACCCCACGTGTCCCGGAAGAAAATAGGGGAGAAAAGTCTCCAAAGGATCCAAACACCCTCCCAGGGTAATAAGTAACCACACAGAAGATGACAGCCCAAGGGTATAGTATAACCTAATGAATCAGGTAAATCTAAGTAAAGCCCAAAGGGCGAGGCACCTACCAGAGTGATGGATCACAAAGAACCGGGGTAGCACGTGGGGACCGACGTCCCAACACGTGTTTCGCTTAATATACTTCGTCGGGGGACAGATAAAAATATAGTGAAGTGTATGGGCCTTATAAAGGACCCCAAGCCCCATTAAAACGCCCCATTCCATCTCCTTCAATCATATGTTTCCTGGTATGCAGGGGGAGAGGGAAAGAGGCCACGAATATGAGGGCTGGAAGTAACAGGGGATGGATCAATATAAGCTAAAGGACCAAAAAGAGACCACTGTTAAAATCAAGAACCAGAAAACACTGAACGGACCACAAAAAACAAGCCCAAAGCACTGAATAAGTGCAGTTGCCCAGATGCAGTAAACAACTGCTAGATGGGCAAATGCACCGAATATATATGTATATGTATAAAGGGGGACCCTCCTAAAAACATGGAGCACCAACCATAAGAAATATCACGTCCCACAGGGGGAGAACCCGAGTAATTACAAAAATGGGGCAAAGGTAAGTCGTTCATTTAGATCATTTGGGCTGACATCTTCTGTGTGGTTACTTATTACTAGAGTTGAGCGCGGTTCGCGGTTCGAGGTTCTCCAGTTTGCGGCTCGAGTGATTTTAGGGGCTGTTCTAGATCGAACTAGAACTTGAGCTTTTTGCTAAAGCTCGATAGTTCTAGATACGTTCGAGAACGGTTCTAGCAGCAACAAGACAAGCTAATTACTAGCTGGCTTTCCACTGTAATAGTGTAAGTCACTCTGTGACTCACACTATTATGAAATTTCAGCGTATAGTGTGCGGGAACAGCGCATTCAGATCACTGCTGTATGGATAATGGCGATCGCCATTTTTTTTTCTTTTTCCTTGTCTTCCTTCCCTAAGCGCGCGCATGTAGTGGGGCGGGCCAGCATGTGAGCCAATCCCAGACACACACACAGCTAATTGGACTTTGAGCCAGAGAAGCAACGGCATGTGTGATAGGATGTCCATGTCACATGTCCCTGCATTATAAAAACGGACATTTTCCTCCAGCACGCCATTATCTGCCTTCTGCGTCTTGGTGTCAGTTACCGCTGGCGTAGCTCCTGTCTCCGATACTGCTGTGTACGCTCTATACACAGCCCTATACAGAATAGGGATAGAAGTTTCTATTAGTCCTTTTAAGGGCTAATACCGGCAGGGTCAAAACCATAGGTGACAGTCAGGTCAGTGAAAACAGATTTTAACAGCTACACAAGATGACAGCGTCTGTGTAGCTAAGGTCAGGGATTTCCTCGCTGCATTTCCCCATTAGGAGGGATAGAAAGGCAGGCTTCCTTTCCTCTACCCAGACCCACAACCCTGCCACTGTACCCTCCTGCCCTTTGCACACTCAAGCTCATTGTTACTAAGCCATTATACTAGCAAACACCGAGTAAACTTAGTGGCATCCTAAAAGTGGCTGTTGGACTTCCATTAGTGTCCCACTGGTGCAAATCTATGTGCATCACCTCTGCATTGCACACTCAAACTCATTGTTACTAAGCCATTATACTAGCAAACACTGAGTAAACTTAGTGGCATCCTAAAAGTGGCTGTTGGACTTCCATTAGTGTCCCACTGGTGCAAATCTATGTGCATCACCTCTGCATTGCACACTCAAACTCATTGTTACTGAGCCATTATACTAGCAAACACTGAGTAAACTTACAGGGTATAAAGGGGTTTAATGTCCAAGGGGGCGGGGCCTGATCTTCGTGTTTCTTAAGCTAGGAGTCAGGTCTCCTGGTGTCTCTGTGATATACTCACCTATCTCTCTTGTAGAGCCGTGCCTGCCTCGCCATCCGGTCCTGCCGAATCCCGAACCCCGAACGCTGTCCATCTGCCATCCTGACAGTCCGTACCATGTCGGATCCCTGCGGTGACCCGTCATCTCGCTCCAAAGGTTTCGGACCCCGCCTGACATCTTCTCGGCTTCCGAACCTGAGCTGCGTCACCCGGACTACCATCAGTGACTCCGTGGTCCCAGGGACTTCTCCGTTATACTCGTGTGCACAGACTGCTCTGCTGCCTATAGTGCTCCAGCTACCGGACCCCTTACCACCATCTAGGAGTTCGGCCCAGTGGATCCACCTCCTGGGTCTGCCCGTCCACCTGGCCCTGACATATCCTAACAGTTTAAGGGCCGTAGTTGCATTGTCAGGGATAGTTATTGTTGTTTATTCTGCTGTTACTAAAGATAGACCACCGCTGCAATCTACACCACCTCTACACCACCAGGAAATGGTCTGCAGTGATGCCCAGAACCTTTGTGACTCTGATTCAGGCCGTAAGGACCAAGTTTCTGAGCATAATGTTGACCCTTTTTCACAAACTGTAACACCTGTTGTTATAGACAATGAGGAACATACTGATGACGATGAGACGCAGATACCAGATTAGGATGACAACTTAAATATTCGGTCAGGACAAGAAGAGGCTCGGTCTGAGGGTGAGGGGAGTGCAAACACAATAATTGATGAGGAAGTTCTAGATCCCACCTACTGTCAACCCACAGTCAGGCCCTCGAGGAGGTCAACAGAGACGGTGGAGGAGGATGCAACTGACGACGAAGTTACCTTGCGCCTTCCTGGACAGAGTCGGAGTACTGGTAGCACGTCTACAACTGCATCCTCAGCCACCACTCTGCCTCTGAGCACTAGTCGGGGTGGATCAGCAGGTCGCATGCCCTCTAAGCCTTGCCTAGCCTGGTCCTTTATTGACATAGCAAAAGATCGCCCAAATTATGTGATCTGTAAAATTTGTCGTGATTCTGTTAGTAGAGGGTAAAGCCTCAGCAGTTTGACAACTTCTTCCATGAATCATCACATGAATAAATATCATATGTCCCAGCGGGAAGCTCACCGTGCTGCAATGCGGCCTAGCGGAGCGAACCATCCACCGCCTGCCCCTTCCAGTGCATCCGCGCGCTCTTCATCTTCTAGGACTGTGGGGACAGCTGTCACACCTGGTTTTCCACGCACAACTTCCACCACTGTAACCGCAACAGGAAGTTTGCTTAATAGGTCGTCAGTTGGTTTGGAAGGGGAAACAAGTGCGTGTGTACAGCTCTCTCAGACATCAATAGCACCAACGTTGGATGAAGGCAACATCATGTCTACACCTGCACTTTCCTCACAAACCTGCATTTTTCCAGGGACACCCTACTCAACACCGTCTACACACAGCAGCCAGATCTCTGTCCCTCAGATGTGGACAAATAAAAGGCCATTTCCTGCGACCCATGACAAAGCTAAGAGGTTGACTTTATCCCTCTGTAAGCTCTTGGCTACCGAAATGCTGCCTTTCCGCCTGGTGGACACACAGGATTTTAGAGACCTTATGTCTGTCACTGTGCCCCAGTACCAGATGCCCAGTCGCCACTACTTCTCTAAGAAAGGTGTGCCCGCGCTACACCAGCATGTCGCACACAACATCACCGCTTCCTTGAGAAACTCTGTGTGTGAACGGGTGCATTTCAACACCAATACTTGGACCAGTAAGCATGGACAGGGACGTTACATGTCGCTGACTGGGCACTGGGTAACTATGGTGATACATGGTGAAGGGTCTGCTGCACAAGTCTTGCCGTCCCCACGACTTGTGTGTCAATCCTCTGTCTGTCCAAGTTCCGCCACTGCTTCTGCCTCCTCCACCTCATCTGGGTCCTCCACCTCCGCCCCAAGCCTGCCTGGTCAGGCCACCAGCATTCTCATTGCGCAGAAGGAATCACGCACCCCTCATTACTATGCTGGCAGCAGAGCGCAACGGCATCAGGCGGTCTTTAGCTTGACATGTCTTGGAAATAGGAGTCACACAGCGGCTGAGTTGTGGGCAGCTCTGGAGACTGAGTTTAATAAATGGTTGTCTCCACTCAACCTGCAGCCTAGTAAGGCCGTGTGCGACAATGCTGCAAACCTGGGTGCGGCCCTTCACCTGAGCAAGGTGACACACGTGCCTTGTATGGCTCACGTGTTGAACCTTTTTGTCCAGCAATTTTTAACACAGTATCCTGGCCTAGATGGCCTTCTGACCAGGGCACGAAAACTGTCTGCTCACTTCCGCCGTTCAACCGCCTCAGCTGAGCAACTTGCATCGCTCCAGAAGTCTTTCGGCCTGCTGGTTCATCGCCTGAAATGCGATGTGGCGACACGTTGGAATTCGACTCTCCACATGTTACAGCAACTGTGGCAGAACAGCCGAGCCCTGGTGCAATACGTCATGACGTATAGCCTGGGCCAACGAGATGCAGAGGTGGGGCAGATCACCCTGATGGAGTGGTCTCAGATCAAGGACCTATGCACCCTTCTGCACAGTTTCGACATGGCGACGAATATGTTTAGCGCTGACAATGCCATTATCAGCATGACAATTCCAGTCATTTACATGCTGGAGCACACGCTAAACACTATTCGGAGTCAGGGGGTGGGACAACACAGGAAGGGGAGGAACTACAGGAGGATTCATATGCGCAAGACACAACAACATCACCAAGGTCCAGACGTTCATCATCACCAACGCGGCAGGCATGGGACCATGGGGGACAGGGATCAACAAGGGCGCATGGTAGCAGGCGAAATGTTGAGGAAGGTGCAGGAGAACATGGAGAAATGGAGGACGAACTGTCCATGGACATGGAAGACTCAGCGGATGAGGGAGACCTTGGTCAAATTTCAGTTGAAAGAGGTTGAGGGGAGATGTCAGAGGAAGAAAAAATGGTTAGCACCTCTATGCCACAAACACAGCGTGGACTTGGTCCGCATGGCTGCGCAAGACACATGAGCGCCTTCTTGCTGCACTACCTCCAACATGACCCTTGTATTGTCAAAATTAGAAGTGATGATGACTACTGGCTTGCCACACTATTAGATCCCCGGTACAAGTCCAAATTTTGTGACATAATTCCAGCCATAGAAAGGGACGCACGTATGCAGGAGTATCAGCAGAAGCTGTTACTCAATCTTAGCTTGGCTTTTCCACCAAACAACCGTGCAGGTGCAGGGAGCGAATCTCCCAGTTGTAACTTGACAAACATGGGACGGTCTCGTCATCTTCAACAGTCTACCCGTACCAGTAGCACACCGTATCTGGTGCTGCTGGTAACAGCAATTTTTTTGAATCTTTTCATAATTTTTTTAGACCCTCCTTTGCAAGGCCACCAGAGACAACATGTCTGACACATAGTCAACGGCTGGAGAGGATGAAACAGGAGTATCTCCAAATGATTATCGATGCCATGACTTTGCAAATGGAGCCTTGCTCATTTTGGGCTTCAAATCTTGAAAAATGGCCAGAGCTTTCCACTTACACCTTGGAGATTTTATCGTGTCCAGCTGCCAGCGTTGTCTCTGAACGTGTCTTCAGTGCTGCTGGGTGTGTGCTGACAGATAAGCGCACGCGTCTGTCCAGTGACAATGTGGACAGACTAACGTTCATCAAAATGAATAAGTCATGGATCCACAAGGAATTTACTACCCCTGTGTCATCCTGGGGAGAGGAAATGCTTGTGGATTTGGAATGTGCTTGATGCAAATCAAAACATCCTGTTTGCAACTAGGGCACAAGTGCTGCCACTGAATGGGTGGGTGTGTGTGGGGCCCAATTTTTGGAAAAAAAGGGAGACTCCGCTTGGAGTAACCCTTGCTTACATTGTTTTTAAAAATGATCCAAGATGAACAGAGCTGAGATCAGGAAAGACTTTGCTACCTACCCCGGGGTCATCCTGGGGACGGTTAAGTATGGCGTATTTTTGAATGTGCTTGATGCAAATCTAGCTGTGAAGTGTACAACTGGGGCACAAGTGCTGCCACTGAATGGGTGGGTGTGTGTGGGGCCCAATTTTTGGAAAAAAAGGGAGACTTTGCTTGGAGTAACCCTTGCTTACATTGTTTTTAAAAATGATCCAAGATGAACAGAGCTGAGATCAGGAAAGACTTTGCTACCTACCCCGGGGTCATCCTGGGGACGGTTAAGTATGGCGTATTTTTGAATGTGCTTGATGCAAATCTAGCTGTGAAGTGTACAACTGGGGCACAAGTGCTGCCACTGAATGGGTGGGTGTGTGTGGGGCCCAATTTTTGGAAAAAAAGGGAGACTTTGCTTGGAGTAACCCTTGCTTACATTGTTTTTAAAAATGATCCAAGATGAACAGAGCTGGGATCAGGAAAGACTGTGCTACCTACCCCGGTGTCATCCTGGGGACGGTTAAGTATGGCGTATTTTTGAATGTGCTTGATGCAAATCTAGCTGTGAAGTGTACAACTGGGGCACAAGTGCTGCCACTGAATGGGTGGGTGTGTGTGGGGCCCAATTTTTGGAAAAAAAGGGAGACTCCGCTTGGAGTAACCCTTGCTTACATTGTTTTTAAAAATGATCCAAGATGAACAGAGCTGATATCAGGAAAGACTTTGCTACCTACCCCGGTGTCATCCTGGGGACGGTTAAGTGTGGCGCATTTTTCAATGTGCTTGATGCAAATCTAGCTGTGAAGTGTACAACTGGGGCACAAGTGCTGCCACTGAAGGGGTGGGTGTGTGTGTGGCCCAATTTTTGGAAAAAAGGGAGACTCCGCTTGGAGCAACCCTTGCTTACATTGTTTTTAAAAATGATCCAAGATGAACAGAGCTGGGATCAGGAAAGACTTTGCTACCTACCCCGGGGTCATCCTGGGGACGGTTAAGTATGGCGTATTTTTTAATGTGTTTGATGCAAATCTAGCTGTGAAGTGTACAACTGGGGCACAAGTGCTGCCACTGAATGGGTGGGTGTGTGTGGGGCCCAATTTTTGGAAAAAAAGGGAGACTCCGCTTGGAGTCACCTTGCGGTGTTTTACATGATTTTAGAAGGGCGTGCCATGCCTATATCTGTGTCTCCTCCTCTTTTTCCTTGTCCAGCTCTTTTGTTTTCGCATGAGTATATGTCCTTGTCACTTTCCCATGTGTTTGTGTTGTGTTGTGAGTTGTTTGTCACCTTTTGGACACCTTTGAGGGTGTTTTCTAGGTGTTTTTATGTGTTTGTGATTGCCTGCCATTGTTTCCTATGCGGTTCAAGTTCGGTTCGTCGAACGTTCGCCGAACCGAACTCGAACGAGACGCCCGTTCGGCGAACCGAACTCGAGCCGAACCGCGACCGGTTCGCTCATCTCTATTTATTACCCTGGGAGGGTGTTTGGATCCTTTGGAGACTTTTCGACCCTATTTTCTTCCGGGACACGTGGGGTGTTCTCCCTTTCAGCACCCTTTCTCTCTGGTCCTTTTCTGTATCACTTTGATTAAATTATTGACACATCCACAGCATTATTTAAATAAAATGTTTTATACATTTATAATTACGGCTTGTCTGAGTGTCTCTTATATCTGGCAAATTTAAAGACTCTTCTTTTTGGGTTCTATTTATCTTTTTTTGGCAGTAGAGTACTATGGAGTTTATTTACGCTATGAAGCCAACACAAGGACGCAACTGAGCTTGTATGAATTGAGATGGTGGCTGACAGGCACTACACTACACCTGAATTCGTTGTTTTGACAAATTTGGGACTTTTTTTGCAAGTGGTAATACCTATTCCTAGTATAACAGACACAAGATATGTAGCAGTGCTTGTTGATTATTAGTAGCAGATTTCAGGACAGCTTTAAATCTCTCCCTGCCTGTGAATAAGCTCTCCCTATATCACTTCAGTAACAGACCGTATGCACCACTAATAAGAGGATTTTTTTGGGGCGGTGTAAAACAGGAATGGCTCTCACCTAACTGAGCAATGCAGTAACACTGTCCCTATACCTGGTTCTACGATTTTCCCAGCTGCTAGCAGCTAGTGGACACTGTGTTCAGCCCTTACAAGGACTATTTTGGATTTTGCAGCAGGAACGCTATCTCATAGAACGCACTGCACTGTCCCTATACCTGGTTCTATGATTTACACAGCCGCTAGCAGCTAGTGGACACTATGTTCAGCCCTACAAGGACTATTATTAGTTCGCTGTATAAACGCTGTCCCGCACACAGTACAGTCTAGCTATACCGCCAGCTCAGGAATGAATGCGTGCACAAAATGGCGGCAGCTTATATAGCCCCTATGACGCTGTGCAGCAAAGCCAATCACAGTAACACTACAACAAATATGACTGTGGCGATACTGTGAGGGTAAGCAACGTCAGATGTGTTCATTGGCTGGAAAAAGGCGCCAGGAAGGCAAAAATGAAATTAAAAGTATCGGAGCGAATACCATATTAGCCGTCGGATAGCAAATACCTTGAATACCCCATTATCCATCGGATACCGAATAGTGGTGAATACACTCGCTCATCCCTATTAGTGACCTCTTCTTTTTAAGTTCTTTTAAAACAAACACTTTTTCCAATAAAGATTTTTTTCTTGTATTGTATGATTTATCTGGCTCCCTATACTCATTTCGCATTATAGGTTATTGTTATTTTGAGTAGAGGCTTTATCTTTATGCTCTGGGTCTTATATAGGTTTTCATGTCTACAACTGGATTGATTGGTGTAGGCCTTGCACCCACTGTGCTGTTTGGATGCTGATCTTATTTCCTATGTTTCTATGTATCTATGTATCTTGTATCTATCTATGTATCTATGTATCTATGTATCTATCTATCTATCTATCTATCTCGTAATAATCTATCTATCTATCGATCTACCTATCATCTATCTCATATCTATACATCCATTTATCTAACTATCTATCTCATATCTATACATCCAACTATCTATCTACCTATCTATCTTTACATATATGCATTTTGGGGTTGGAAAACCCACTATTTCTATTCTATGAATTCCTATTTTGCAATGTTTTCTGGTTTTCAATTCAATTCATCTTGGAATCTGTCAAATGCCTCAAGCTGCTGATTAAAAGACTTAACATTTTTAAATACTTAAATTCAAAGAATAAGATTTTGTGAAGCTGCATAAATCCATTATTACAGCTGAAGCATGCTAACGCTTCAGGCAGAGAAGATAAATTGCCTCCAAAGTGATACAAACTTAGTTTGATTATTGCGTTGCACCCAATCTATCATGATGTCCCCAAATCTTTCTTCCTTCAGTTTAAAATTAAAAAGATTGTACTGCAGCCATAATCTTATTTTCAATTTGCATATTTTGGCCTCTTGTTCAGCTTTCTGCTTTTGAACACTTGAATAAAAAGATGTCAAGTATTTTTTTTAATTTATGTACTCTGGTGTAGAATAGTTTTGCTATAACTTTTTTTTAAGAATAGTTGTAATGAGTTGGATTCCCCTTAAACATGTAAAGCCAATCTAATTTTTTTAGTATTTGAACATACATTACCGCTGTTCCATTTTTTCTGGTATCAGCCCACTTGGCACACTGGTCTTATGTCTCCATCTCTTATTTGTGGATTTAACTTTTTGTATTAGCTATATCTTAATGACCTGTACCCAGTTCTTAAACAAGGAGATGTTTATTTCTAGTTTTAAAGGCAAAGTTTACCTTCACATCAATTTTTATAGCTCTATTGCACTTTGGTGCAAGAGTCTTTAATTAAAGTTGCCCATCTTTTCATGTTCACAGCCTCTATACAGAACTATGCACAGTGAAGGAAATCATTATTTGATCCCTTGCTGATTTTGTAAATTTACCCACTGACAAAGATATGAAAAGTCTATAATTTTAAGGGTAGATTAATTTTAACAGTGAGAGATAGAATATCCAAAATAAAATCTAGAAAATCACATTATATAAATTATATAAATTTATTTGCATTTTGCAGAGAGAAATAAGTATTTGATCCCCTACCAACCATTAAGAGTTCTGGCTCCTACAGACCACTTAGACACTCCTAATCAACTCTTTACCTGCACTAAAGATAGCTGTCTTAAATTGTCACCCGTATAAAAGACTCATGTCTACAGACTCAATTATTCAGTCAGACTCTAAAGGGTGCTTTACACGCAGCGACATCGATAGCGATGTTGCTAGCGATTGCACCCGCCCCCTTCTTTTTTGCGTCACGTGAAAATCGTTGCCCGTGGTGAACAATATCGCTAGGACGCGTCACACATACTTACCTTCCTAGCGACGTCGTTGTGGGCGACGAAAAACCTCTTTTTTAAGGGGGAGGTTCGTGCGCCGTTGCAGCGATGTCACACAGTGGCCCGCCAATAGCAGAGGGGCGGAGACCAGCCGCACTAATGACACGCCCACCTCATTGCCAAAGGACGCAGGAATGCTGTTGTTCATCATTCCCGGGATGTTACACATAGCGATGTGTGCTTCCTCAGGAACAACAAACAACCTGCGTCCAGCACCAGCAACGATATTTTGAAAATGAACGACGTGTCAACGATCAACCATTAGGTGAGTATTTTTGATCGTTAGCGGTTGCTCGTAGGTGCCACATGCAACGACATCACTAACGAGGCCGGATGAGCGTCACAAATTCTGTGACCCCAGCGATATCTCATTAGCGATGTCGTTGCGTGTAAAGCGGCCTTAACTTCAACAACATAGGCAAGACCAAAGATCTTTCTAAGGATGTCAGGGACAAGTTCATAGACTTGCACAAGGCTGGGATCGTCTACAAAACCGCTGCGTGAGGAGACAACTGTTGGTGTAAAAGTAAGAAAATGGAAGATATACAAAATGACTGTCAATTGACATTAATCTCGGGCACCATGCAAAATCTCACCTCGTAGGGTATCAAGGATCATGAGAAAGGTGAGAGATCAACCTAAAACTACATGGGGGGAACTTTGTTAATGATCTCAAGACAGCAGGGAGCACTGTCACCAAGATAACCATTGGTAGCACATTATACCGTAACAGCTTTAAATGTGCCCGCAAAGTCTCACTGGTCAAGAAGGCACATGTGCAGGCCCATCTGAAGTTTGCCAATGAACACCTGGATGATTCTGAGAGTGATTGGGAGAAGGTTCTGTGGTCAGATAAGACAAAAATTGAGCTCTTTGACCTTAACTCAACTCTCTGTGTTTGGAGGAATAGAAATGCTACTGTACCGCTTCGGGGCTCGGCCGGCTGCCGAGCCGCTCGGATCCGTGCTCGTCGGTGGGTGGCTCGAGCTCCTTACGGACCCGTCATGTCGCTCTGAAAGGGGTGGTTTGGCGCTACACGTAGGGACTTCAGTGGGGAGGTCCACGGCCGGGGCCACGGTTGTTTGTAGGGAATTTGAGTTTGTGACACCACCCACGGGTTGTGGTGAATGGATGGACGCCATAGCTGCCGTTGACTAGGCTCCCAGGGACGGTGTTGCGCAGCTTGGTGTTGACCCTTTCCGTGGGTAGGGGGCATGATGGTCCTGGGGGCCCGAGGGAGGTGCTGAGACGGGGGGAAATGGATGCGTGCTGGGGTGTCGGTGCAGTGCGGCGCGGTGCGTGGCCCAAAGGCACTGTTGTACTCACTATTACAAACATGCTGGAGTCTCTGGTAAACCAAACGAGATGGTGAATGGTGCCCACAGCCATCTGCAGTTTTCCCCTTATCAGGTTGGTGGTTTCCGCCTTTCTCCTGCACCTTACTTATGTAGAAAACGTCGACTCCTATACCTAAGCAACGGTAGTCCACTCCCTGGCTTGGTATGTGCCGGGAGAGCCCTCTTTTCCCGCAAACGCTGGCCCCTCGGGTCTCTATGCCTGGGCGGTGGTGTTACCCTAATGGTTGGGCTGTTGTCTTCAGTCGGGTCTTAGGTGGGATAGGTCCTTAAGTCCAGTCCTCAATCAGTGTATTTGACTCAGCCCGGTTGTTTCTGGGCCTCGTACTCGGTCTGAGTACCCCTGCTGGTGCTCTGATTTCCCATCGGTTCCCCAGTTTCCTTACCGGCGGGCCACCGCCCGTCCCCGGTCCCTACGGTTTCACTGGCTGTAATCCCAGCTCCTGCAGGCGGCCACCACCGTGTGCCTCCTTGCCAGAGGTGACTGGTCTCCAACCCAGACACCTGGTGTAGACTATGGCAGACCTAGGCACAGGTCTGCCCTTGAACTTCACTTCACTTCACTGTCAAAGCTCAACTCCACTCTCTAGTTTTTCCCGCCTCAGGGCCTGTGAACTCCTCGGTGGGCAGAGCCAACCGCTTGGCTCTGCCCCCCTGGTGTGAACATCAAACCCGGAGGGTGGTGACAAGGTTTTATAGTTTGGCTGCTGTCACCTTTCTAAGGGGGGGGCGTGTGTGTGTATGGGACTACCCGTGACAACCTGGGTAGTCCAGGGCATCACACTACCTATGACCCAAAGAACACAATCCCCACTGTTAAGCATGGAGGTGGAAACATTGTGTTTTGGGGGTGCTTCCCTGCTAAGGGTACAGGACATCCATGGACGGAGCCATGTACCGTAAAATCTTGAGTGACCACTTCCTTCCCTCTGCCAGGACATTAAAAATGTCGTGGCTGGGTCTTCCAGCATGACAATGACCCAAAATACACAGCCAAGGCAACAAAGGAGTGGCTCAAAAAGAAGCACATTAAGGTCATGGAGTGGAATAGCCAGTCTCCAGACCTTAAACCCATAGAAAACCTATGGAGGGAGCTGAAGCTCCAAGTTGCCAAGCGATAGCCTCAAAATCTTAATGATTTAAAGATGATCTGCAAAGAAGAGTGGACCAAAATTCCTCCTGACATGTGCGCAAACCTCATCATCAACTACAAAAAATGTCTGACTGCTGCGCTTGCCAACAAGGGTTTTGCCACCAAGTATTAAATCTTGTTTGCCAGAGGGATAAAATGCTTATTTCTCTCTGCAAAATACAAATACATTTATATAATTAATACAATGTGATCTTCTGGATTTTATTTTTCATATTCTATCTCTCACTGGTAAAATTAACCTACCCATAAAATTATAGACTGTTCATGTCTTTGTCAGTGGGAAAACTTACAAAATCAGCAAGGGATCAAATAATTATTTCCTTCACTGTATCTTCATGGTAACAGACCACAAACCATGTGTAGTCTAATTCTGCAATCAAACGCCCTGTCACCTGCTTCTTGTTAATGCCCCTGATTATTGGGAAGAAGCCAGGAATGAATGAATATAATATGATTGCGGATTGCACTAAGTTTGTATGTTGCATATTATAATAATGAGACATATATTTGCAGTTAACTTATAGACACAAAATGATAGGATATATTTAGTGTTTTATAAAAGATTGTTCTTTTTTTACATTTTAGATCAATTAGAACTAGAGATGGGCGGACTCACAGAAAACCGGGAAAGGCGGGTCCCTGTTATCTTTTTTTTAAAACCCGGTTCCAATCCAGAATCCAGTCCCCATATAAGTCTATGGGGATCAGAAACCAGTGATTAAAAATGTTGATAGAAGGGATGGGGAGATAGGAGCGGGCACGCTGTACTCACCGATGCTCTGTCATGTCGGAAAGCTGCTTCCAGGTCGCGCATTCACTTCCAGAGCAGCCTTCATTGAATATGCACTGTTTTCCCCACCCACCAGTGCCTTTCATTGGTTGCAGTAAGCCGTGCCCACACGCTGAGTGGCAGCGTGTCTGTGTGCCAGTTGACTGCTTCCATTCACTGGCACTATGCTCGTCTATATGGTAGGGTGGGGTCACACTGGCATATGGCATTCAATGCGAGAGCATAAGATGCGATATGCTAATGACCCTCCACTCAGGTTCTGCTGGAAGCGTGGTCAGAGTGTCATGTGACTGTGACCCGATCCTGTGATCAAATCACAGCTGTGGAGGAGAGAGAATGATTAATCCCCCCACCTTCTCAATTGTTAGCATGTGCGTATATCGCACTGCACTTGGATAACATCCAAGTGCAGTCAGATGCTTCTCTCGCACCCAAAAGACTTGCATGGGTGCGAGTGATAGGAGACTCTCCGACAGGCCAGTGTTACACTTGCGTGTGACTCGCGTGAGTATTGAGTCTCATAATCTGGCATGGCCTGCCGCTTTCTGGTCAGGAGTGTATAACTCTATGTATTTCTATGCAGCTGCATGCTTGTGTCTGGCGAATGGAAGGCCATTCCGGGTGATGGGACTTAATACTCGAGCGAGTCACATGCAAGTGTAACACCGGCCACAATAACAGCATACTGCAATTTTCTCCGCAGTCCGATTTGGGCTGAGGAAACACTCGCAGATGTGAGCTGCATCATTGTCTTACATGGGGCCGAGTGCAATACGAGATTTTCTCACTGTACTCATGCGAGTCATACATCAGTCACTCTACCCATACAGTAAAAATAAATAAATAAATAAATAAATAACAAAATTGGTGTAGAGTCCCCTCCTATTATGATACCAGCACAGATAAAGCCCACGGTCACAAGCTGAAGCCCCCAGTCCTGTGCTAATCTTGGCTGTCTATCAAAATAAGAGGAACCATATGCAGCTTTTTTTAAACTATTTAAATAATTGTAAAAAAAAAGCATGCTGCCCCCACAATTTTCATAGCCAGCCAAGGTAAAGCCTGACAGCTGGGGAGTTGGTATTCTCAGAATGGGGAGGGCCATGGTTATTGGCCACCCACCCAGCCTAAAAATAGCAACCTGCAGCCACCCAGGATTGTCGCATCCATTAGATGTGACAAGCCTGGCGCTTTACCCGGCTCTTTCCGTTGCCCTGGTGCAGTGGCAATCGGGGTAATAAGGGGTTAATAACAGCCCACAGCTGCTACTAAGCCCTAGATTAGTGATGGCAGGTGTCTACCCCCATCACTAATCTGTAAGTGAAAGTAAATAAACGTAGACACCGAAAAATCCTTTATTTGGAATAAAATACAAAAAAACCCTATTTCACCACTTTATTTACTCCCTAAACACCCCTGCAGGTCTGATACAATAAACACATGAAGTCCCACAACAATTCCAGATCTGCTACATCTCAGTCAAAGTGAGCAGCCATAGAGCATGACAGCCGAGCTGTGAGCTCCAGGGAGAGAATGAATGAGCCATGATGAGCGATGACTAGGTGCAAGTAGACAATGTCACACAGGCTGGGGGAGCATCTGACTGCAATTAGTCACAGAGGCCAGGCTGTCCGGTGGGTGGGGAAACCAGCGAGAGCAGTGCATATGTATGAGCAATGATGAGTGGTCCAGGGAGGCTGCAGGAGCAGCATACAGCCATAACAGAGTTTGGGTAAGTATGAAGCTCTCTCTTCATTCTTATTTTCTTTATTTTTCCTTTATTGTTTTTTATTTTTTTTAATTTCTCAAGTGCCGAATCCGGATCAAACACCTGGACTCCCGGGCTGGCACCCGGGCAACTTTAAAACCACGCGGATCCGGACTTTTATAGTCCGGGTCCACCCATTCCTAAATAGAACATTAAAAAATTGTTGATAATGTAGATACCATTCACCTGATTCATTACACCACTGGGACACAGAGTACGCTATTCTTTAGGACTCTTTCTGACCCTATTTGAACAATACATACCTATTCATCTTGCAGTTGTTTAGATTTTTCTCTGTGATGTATAGTTTGGACACTACTATTTACACAGTGTTTAGAATGGTTTAAAGGGGTTGTTCTGTACTAAACATTTGATAACCAATCCACCGATCTTATACTGATGACCTAGCTGATAGGTGGTTATTATTAAAATTATTTTTGTTATTATTATCATTATTAGATAACCCCTTGAAATTGATTCCGTGTTAACGGGGCTCTGTCAGCACAGAATGACTGTTCAAATCTGGTATAGGTCCTGGGCATATTTTGGCGGGGGGCAATTTTTTAAATACGTCTTCCCACCTGCTTGTTTTCTCTTTATCTCCCCCTTTCTCTGGCTCTGTGAAGTCAGAGCTGTCAATCAAAGAATAAAGGAGGGAGGAGATTTAGGGAAAACAAGCAAGTGGGAAAGTGTAGTTAAAGGTTTGAACCCACCATGATTCACTAAGGGCTTGTACTTGGTTTGAACAGTCATTCTGTACTGTCAAATTTCCTTTAACTATATATGTGGATGTTGTATGATACAGCCTATCTGGATATTATATATACTATTTTGGGGATTGTTTTGTTCACCAAAGCAAACAACATTAAAACAATTGGATCAGATGAATTAGGTTGTGACCATAGATGTGAGAAATAAATTATTTTATGTTTTTCTTTTTTTAAAGCACCTTCCTGCAGGTATTTTTTATTTCACTGCTGGAGTGGTGCTTTAAGGGTACTGTATGTGCCCACGATCTGGACTCGCTGCATTCAGAAAGCAGCGGGTCCTGACCTGCAGGGCCACGCGTCTCCTTCGCAGGAGAACGTAGTAGACCGTAGCTGCTCATATCCACGATCTGGGTTCAGTGCGCTGCGGTCTCCTGCTTGTGTTCTCCCTACGGAGGACGCATTCGATTCCGCAGAAAGCAATTGACATGCTGCAATCTGGAAACACAAACCGCAGGTCAGTGTTTGTTGTGGAAAAAAGAAGCACAGTGGGCACAGGATTTCTAGAAATCCCGTCCACTATGCTTGTACTGTACACCACAGAATTTTGAACGCAGCTGCAGCATGCTGCGTGCAAAACGCTTCAAACACTGATCGTGAGAAAGTCCCCTGCCTCCTGTGTTATACTCACTTGCCACTGTCTTCATCTTTCTCCAGCATCGTTGCCGTCGGTCTCCTGAGTGTTTAATGGAGGGCGCCGCAAATCACAACTCGATACATCTCAGAATTTACGGGGACAAGATGGCACCACGGGACTGGATCAGCAACGAAAAAGTATGAAGACAGCATCAGGTAAGTATAATAACATAGGCAGTGCACTTACATTTAAAGCGCCGCTCCAGGGCTGAAAAAACCTTGCTGGAGTGATGCTTAAAGGGAACCAATCATCAGGATTTTTGTATATAAGCTAAAGCCAGTGCTGTACTGGCACTATCAGGCTGCTTATCTACATACCATTAGTGGTCAGCTCAGATGTTTAGGCTTTCAAATCCAAGGAGGTAAACTTTAAAAAATCATCAGCTTTTTAATGGCGTCGGAGTTGGCGGCTGCGCATAGCGGCCCGGTATCCTCTTCTGCAGCTAATCGCTACGATCAGCTGTTCTCCACTCCTGTTGTGAACACGTGCGCTCCCGCAGTCACAACGAGAGCTTAAGAAGCAAGGTCACATGCGCTGCCCTCTCAGCCGCAAGACTAGAATAACAGGGTCTTCACAAAGATGGCGCCGGAGATAAGAGGTATGCACAGGCGCCAATTCCTAAGCCATCTTAGTGACGAAAAAGATGAATAGTAACATTAGCATAGAGAACAGAGAGAGGGAGCAACAACAGGCAGGGGGCGGGAATCCATATGAATTCCCACCCAGAGATTATCTGCTCTTTTGTAATTGTCACTCAAAAAGATGACGAATTTTTAAACTTTGTTTTCTTCGATTTGAAAGCCTAAACATCCGAGCTGACCAATAATGGTATATAGATAAGCAGCCTGATAGCACCAGTATAGCACTGTCTTTAGTTTATATATGAAAATCCTGATGACTGGTTCCCTTTAAAATTTGTTGGTCATGTGACAGTATTCTTCTTTGTAAAGCAAAATTCTTTGTGGAGATTGTGGTCATATAGGAGATAATGAAGGCCTAAATTGGTTAACATCAGCTCTGTATTACTTCATTATGTGACCTTAGTAACTTGGAATTATTATCAGCAATAAGTATTGCTTTAAAGAAAATGTACTATTTGATTATCCTTGCTCATAGGATTCAATGAAGCCGTAAAAAAGCTTCATTGGTTAACATTATCTTTATATTAGCTCATTATGGTACTTTAGCAATTTCTAATAATTCCGGCTCTAAATATTACTTTAAGGAAAATGTTATACTTTGCTCTTCTTTCTTTCCTATGAGACTAAAAACAAGTCATCCCATGATTTTATCCCTCAAGGTCTATAGTAGATATGATTGTTGGGGCAGTGGTATAATCTACTTGTTTTGGCTATGTTCACACTGAGCCTTTTTGCAACGTTTTTAGCAGCATTTTTACCTTGGTTTTATGCAAATCCATGCTAATAAAACACTGCTTTTTACAGCCCCAGCAAAGTCTATGAGATTTCTGAAATCTGAAAAAAACACAAACACCTGTGGAATTTTTCCTGACTTTTTTGACAAACACCTGTGCTTTTGCAGCGTTTTTAAAAGAATGAGCATGTCAATTCCTTGCAGCGTTTTGCATTGAAACCACCCACTTTGTATAAAAAACCCCACTTCAAATCCTCCACAAAAAAGCCACAAAAAAAGTGACAAAAACCACACAAAAACCGCAAATGACTCCCAGGAGACATCCTGCTACAAGATCAGGTTTACATCAGGAAAAAAACTCTGCAAAAATGCCCTGTGTGAACAAAGCCTAAGGGGTACTTTGCACGCTGCGACATTGCAAGGCGATGCTGCGGTGTCGAGCAAGATAGTCCCTGACCCCGTCGCAGCAGCGATATCTTGTGATTGCTGGTGTAGCGAACATTATCGCTACGCCAGCTTCACATGCACTTACCTGTCCTGCAACGTCGCTCTGGCCGGCGACCCGCCTCCTTCCTAAGGGGGCGGGTCGTGCGGCGTCACAGCAACGTCACACAGCAGGCGGCCAATAGCAGCGGAGGGGCGGAGATGAGCAGGATGTAAACATCCCGCCCACCTGCTTCCTTTCGCATTGCAGCTGGGACGCAGGTAGGAGATGTTCCTCGCTCCTGCGGCTTCACGCACAGCGATGTGTGCTGCCGCAGGAACGAGGAACTACATCGTACCTGTCGCTGTACCGGCATTATGGAAATGTCGGACCCTACACCGATGATATGATAACGACGCTTTTGCGCTAGTTAATCGTATCAAAAAGGATTTGCACACTACGATATCGACTGCGATGCCGGATGTGTGTCACTTTCTATTTGACCCCACCGACATCGCACCTGCGATGTCGTAGTGTGCAAAACCCGCCTAAGTCTAATCAGTGTAGCCTGTTTAAGAATCTGAGATGAAGCATATGATGGGTCAATGAAGCAGATTGGTGGCTCAGTGGTTAGCACTGTACCCTTGCAGTGCTGGGGTCTTGGGTTCCAAATCTTATCAAGGACAATATCTGCAAGGACGTTCTCCCTGTGCTTGCATGGGTTTCCAACTAGGGATGATTGAATACCTTAAATATTCAGCTTCGCAAATATTTTCCAAATAGGTCGCCGCTATGCGAATATTCGATGCGCAATGTAAGTTACAGACTTACAATGCGCATCGAATATTCGCGAATAGTCAAATAGCGGCGACCTATTCAGCAAATATTCGCAAAGCCGAATATTTGAGGTTTTTGATCATCTCTATTTCCAACAACATTTTAGAGACATGATGGAGTTTGGAGTTTAGATTGCGATCCTAAATTGGGACAGTGATGATAATGTCTGTAAGGTGCTGTGGAGATGAATGGCTCTATATAAATGAGTAAAATAAAATATTTATACTTTTTAAACTATGTATAATAGTTGGATTTTCCATTAATATATTTGTAAGTAGTTCTTCACATTAGGCAAAGTATGATGTAAAGAAAAAGCTAAGGTACTATAATATTTTAATCTCCACATCATCATTATAAATAAATAGAATAATTTCTTTGCTTCAGTTTGTTAAAGTGAGTTTGTCACCCCCAAAACACAAGCAACGCGAGCTGTACAGTGTCACTTGAGTTTTGGGCGTGACAAACTCGCATAGGAGTATAATCCCCTATATCACTGTACAGCTTGTGTAACATGCGTTTTGGGGGTGACAAACTCACTTTAACAAACCGAAGCATAGAAATTGTTCTATGTATTTATAATGATGATGTGAAGATTTACATTTTAGTTTTACAGTGCTTGAGAAAATTACTTTGCATTCAAATGGAAATGAGGGGAATTCGGTACGCACTTGGCATGGCCATGGGCTCAGTCTCCAGTTACGGCTCCCGGCATGTTGGATACTTGCCTTACTGAAGTACACTGGAATGAGGTCATCAGCTCTAAAAGCAGTCCTGAAAAGTAGCAATGCAGTACGGAGGTGAATAGTCACAGCTTTACACCTGTGCCGGGGCGCAGAAACTGAGACCCTCGCCCACTGCTACCGCCCTGGACATGTTGCAAAAACAACCACTCACAACCTATTCAGGCCAATGTTGCCTCCAATCCCCTCATTTGCAATTGAATTAAAAGTATTTTTTCTCAAGCACTGTTCAACTATAATGGACAGTGCTATTAGGCTAAATCCCCCATATTCCTGCTCAGATAGTTTAATATAAGTTTAACATGCATATTGGGATGATAGACTCCCTTTAAGTTTTTCCTATTTATTTTACAGGGCAGTCAGTTACAGAGCAGTTATATGTTTTATGCGGATTTTGACAAATTTTGAGTTTGCCAATAGGCATTGTCTAATAGGCAGGCCAACTGCACTCCCCATGGACACAGAACGATTGGTAATAGATTGTTCTGTACACATAGAATATAATTGTTCTCGGCAGCACATGTTCTATTTACATGATTTTCTGCTGAGAATGATGGTCTTAAGCAAGGTAACAAGCACTCTGCCTGTTTTTATTTTAGATAATTAATTGGCAGAATGCTTACTCTGGACAATTATCAAGAACAAGCGTTCCCCATAATCAGCCAGTGTAAATGCGCTCTAAGTTTAAGGTAGCCAGGAGGCGTTTGTTGTTTAGTAAATTTTATCGCTGCAATATGTAGTTTCCTACAATTGTAATCTAACTTGCTAAGTTATGTGAAGTAGTTATAGGGTTATTCTCATCGGTCCTCTTCTGGAGCGCACCACTACCCCAGTCTCCCCAGTCTCTCTGGGTCCTGTTTGCTGGTAGACAGTGTGCTCCTGAAGATTGATAGTTATGACTTGCAGCATACTTATGCCAATGGTTCGAACAGAGAACTGGAATGTTGCAAAAGCATTAGAGGAGTGCTAAAGGGTACTTTACACGCTGCAATATTGGTATCGATATCGCTAGCAAGCGTACCCGCCCTCGTCGGTTGTGTGTCACGGGCAAATCGCTGCCCGTAGCGCACAACATCACTAACACCCGTCACACGGACTTACCTTCCCTGTGACGTCACTCTGGCCGGCAATCCGCCTCCTTTCTAAGAGGGCGGTTCATGCGGCGTCACAGCGACGTCACACGGCAGCCATCCAATAGAAGTGGAGGGGCGGAGATGAGCGGCCGGAACATGCCGCCCACCTCCTTCCTTCCTCATTGCCAGTGGACGCAGGTAAACAGATGTTCGTCATTCCTGTGGTGTCACACATAGCGATGTGTGATGCCGCAGGAACGACGAACAACATGGTACCTGCAGCAGCAACGATATTATGAAAAGGAGTGACGTGTCAGCGATCAGTGTTTTTTGACGCTTTTGCGATCGTTGATCATCGCTCCTTGGTGTCACACGCTGCGATGTCGCTAACGGTGCCGGATGTGCGTCACTAACGACGTGACCCCGACGATATATCGTTAGCGATGTTGCAGCATGTAAAGCACCTTTAAGTCACAAAGCTGGCCGGTTAGTGTGCTCCAGTGATCCAGTTAGTTTTAGACCAACGCGTACAGTTTACTAAAAACAACTTGTAAGCACTTCTCATGCTTGGCCATGCAGCTAGCTTATAGTGGTGGCAAGAAACCTAAACAATGAGCATTAAACAATACAATTAAAAATTCCTCTGTTTTTGGGAACAATTAGGATTTTTATTAAGTTTGTATTGGAAAGGGGCTTGTTTTTACAAGCACTGTGCAGTTTTTATCATCGTTGATGGTGACACGACTGTTCTAAATAATTCACAACACAAACAGTTAATTCAGGCATTTATTGCAACTGTATAGGCAAGTATTTCCAATGTTTTACAGTAAATGCACCAAAAGTACAAAAGGAATAGATTGCGTCCAATGCAAGGCCTAATTAGTGTGATATATTGCAATAAAATAGTCATGGTGAAAAAAAGAAATTAAAGTTAAAGACTCAATTCAAAATTAAGTAATAAGGTAAATAAAGATTAACAAACAAATTGCCCAAAGAAGAAAACAATACAAATGAATAATATATTTGTAGTTCATCTATGCCTCACTGCAATGTACAAGAAAGCTGTGGACAAACAAGCGCCAATAGGGTCTTACCCGACAAAATGTAGGGAGGGGAGGGGGGAGTAATACTACTCACCAGATGTGGTTGTGAAAGTCACAACCACTATATCAGCATGAATAATCGATCCACGGCTGCAGCCACCCAATGGCAGATAACAGAAGGAAATAGAAGTAGGTGTTTGATGCCGCGCCAAAGGATCACTAGTTCAGATATTCAGACCAATGTCACTTTATTTTCATCCAGGTCTACGCGTTTCAGGAGCACCTGCTCCCTTCCTCAGGACCGTCAGTATACAAATAACATCAAATCTGACTCACAAAGGATCAGACATACAATAAATAGTCATAGTGACGTCATAGGGCCATCCCTCTAAAGAAAAAAACAGGCGGGAACTAGGTGCCACGTTGTCAGTTATGACGTGTTAAACAGATTTTGTGGATATATACAAAAAGCATAACATTTTAAACAGTAAAAAAAACCATAAACATAGACAACTCTCATAGAAAGAAACAAATGAAAAAAACAAAAAAAACAAGAATAAAGCACATTGATCGTGTATCGAAAAAGTATACATCAACGTACGAATATCCGTTGATTCACAATTGATAGTACAAATACTGGATGTGGAATACACCGGGATCAAACCCGGGAAGGTGAGGGCGCAAAGGTATATACTAATAAGTGTATGTAGAGTTGAGTATCGAGGGAGAAACATTGTAATAGTGTGTGTCGCCACCCGGGAGTACACGGTTTTTAATCAAAAACAGGGGGGTTGTGGATTACTATATCAGCACAAAATACAAGAGATGTCATGGAAGCAAGCAGACAAGAAAAACCCCAAAAGGGATTATACCTGAATCCAAATTCAAGACCGCAGTTTACTATCGGGCAGAAACCGTGGGAAAAAAACGAACCACGCATGCGTCCCAGGTCTATACTAGGAACCGAAGGTTAAACAAGTTCAAGACCGTGGGAAAAAAACTCATGGCGCATGCGTGATCATCGAAAACACCCCGCACTCGCCTAAGACAGCGAGAAAAGGGGAGACAGCAGAGAATTCGGCAAAGAATCAGCAACCGTACAGGGCCAAGGCATCCCCTGAGAAAGCTTTATAATAAACAAAAATATAGAATCAGAAAAAATTGCGGAACAAAAATCCAAAACACCCATGTGGAGAAAAAGTATCAATGCCGGTAATACCGAAAAAAGGGGGGGAGGGGGGATTTTAGTGCAAATAGTGAGGGGAAATAAATGTATATATAGATACGGGATAAAAAAGAGTGGGGAGGGGTCCTCATGAACCCGACAACAATAGAACAACCTGAAATTGGAATAATAGGTGTGTGAACATATATATATAAAAACGGTCATGTGATAGTGGCCACCCTAAAAAAACAATAGAAACCAATTGATTATACGTGCACCCCAAGAAGAAACGTGTACAGGAAATACACGCATAATCAAAAACCAAAGGAATAAACATATATATCAATATAAATGTGAAAAAGGTAAAATCAAAAGTTCAAAAAACCGACGGTAAGAGGAAGAAATAAAAAGAAAAACTAAAACCGTAAGACCTGGTCATAAAATCATATAAAACATGCGATTCAACAATTAGGTTGACCATAATGAGTTTGTTTTATATATGTATATTTATTTATATATATATATATATATTTTTTAAGTGCATACTATTATATATTTACACTTTTAGGTTCAACTGTATGTTTTTACTCATTATGGTCAACCTAATTGTTGAATCGCATGTTTTATATGATTTTATGACCAGGTCTTACGGTTTTAGTTTTTCTTTTTATTTCTTCCTCTTACCGTCGGTTTTTTGAACTTTTGATTTTACCTTTTTCACATTTATATTGATATATATGTTTATTCCTTTGGTTTTTGATTATGCGTGTATTTCCTGTACACGTTTCTTCTTGGGGTGCACGTATAATCAATTGGTTTCTATTGTTTTTTTAGGGTGGCCACTATCACATGACCGTTTTTATATATATATGTTCACACACCTATTATTCCAATTTCAGGTTGTTCTATTGTTGTCGGGTTCATGAGGACCCCTCCCCACTCTTTTTTATCCCGTATCTATATATACATTTATTTCCCCTCACTATTTGCACTAAAATCCCCCCTCCCCCCCTTTTTTCGGTATTACCGGCATTGATACTTTTTCTCCACATGGGTGTTTTGGATTTTTGTTCCGCAATTTTTTTCTGATTCTATATTTTTGTTTATTATAAAGCTTTCTCAGGGGATGCCTTGGCCCTGTACGGTTGCTGATTCTTTGCCGAATTCTCTGCTGTCTCCCCTTTTCTCACTGTCTTAGGCGAGTGCGGGGTGTTTTCGATGATCACGCATGCGCCATGAGTTTTTTTCCCACGGTCTTGAACTTGTTTAACCTTCGGTTCCTAGTATAGACCTGGGACGCATGCGTGGTTCGTTTTTTTCCCACGGTTTCTGCCCGATAGTAAACTGCGGTCTTGAATTTGGATTCAGGTATAATCCCTTTTGGGGTTTTTCTTGTCTGCTTGCTTCCATGACATCTCTTGTATTTTGTGCTGATATAGTAATCCACAACCCCCCTGTTTTTGATTAAAAACCGTGTACTCCCGGGTGGCGACACACACTATTACAATGTTTCTCCCTCGATACTCAACTCTACATACACTTATTAGTATATACCTTTGCGCCCTCACCTTCCCGGGTTTGATCCCGGTGTATTCCACATCCAGTATTTGTACTATCAATTGTGAATCAACGGATATTCGTACGTTGATGTATACTTTTTCGATACACGATCAATGTGCTTTATTCTTGTTTTTTTTGTTTTTTTCATTTGTTTCTTTCTATGAGAGTTGTCTATGTTTATGGTTTTTTTTACTGTTTAAAATGTTATGCTTTTTGTATATATCCACAAAATCTGTTTAACACGTCATAACTGACAACGTGGCACCTAGTTCCCGCCTGTTTTTTTCTTTAGAGGGATGGCCCTATGACGTCACTATGACTATTTATTGTATGTCTGATCCTTTGTGAGTCAGATTTGATGTTATTTGTATACTGACGGTCCTGAGGAAGGGAGCAGGTGCTCCTGAAACGCGTAGACCTGGATGAAAATAAAGTGACATTGGTCTGAATATCTGAACTAGTGATCCTTTGGCGCGGCATCAAACACCTACTTCTATTTCCTTCTGTTCACTGCAATGTAAGGAGTGAGTGTGTGACGCCCCTGGACTATCAGATCGTCACAGGTTATTGCACTACCCTCCCATGCAGTATCCACCTCCCTCTTGGTTATGGGTCCCTAACCAAATGGTGTTGCCTCCAACAGCAAATCAAGCCCTAGATACACCCTGTACCACACCCACCAGACACACCAGTGGACGGCTTGAGTGGAATAGAGTCGCCCATCTGGGAGGTCAGGGAGGGGAGGTGAGGAGTGTAGTGAGAGAGTGTGTAGCAGGAGAGTGAGTAAGTAGCCCTTGAGCTGTGAGGAGCTCTGAGGAGATTGTGAGCAGGGACTCTCATACGAAAGCTGTCTAGGTTGCAGACGGTGGTCTGGGCCTAGATGAGTTGGACCCCCGGTCTCAGGGGATCATGGCAAGGGGCTCGGATCTGTCGAGCAGGACAGCCAGCGGCCTTGCACCATCACCGTGTTGGAACCGAGGCACGGTTTACGTGGACCCTAGGTCGGGGAGTAGCTGCAGGCAGCCCGATAATTTACCCGTGGAGAATGGAGCCTTCAAGATTCATTCCCAACCGCTCCAGAATCGGGGCATTAGTGCATCGAGGGGGATTGGACTTTCCATCCAAAACGGTTCAGAAAATCCCAAGCGTGAGCCCTGAGAGCACGCTCCCACACTTAGCCATAGTGGGGAGCTGGACCCGGCAAGTTTCACACTACTGGGACCATCAACTTAGTGCCCGGAGTGAGGTCACGGATGACCAGGCAGCACCATTGGGGATGGGACCCGAACTAGCTCCCCTCAGTGGCAGCGGTGTCCAGAGACTTGGTTTACCAAATTGTCGGTGTCTGCTTAATGGACTGAGTGAGTACGAGAATGACCCCTGCATCCCACGACCTTACCCCCCACACCAAGTCCTGGGGCATTCCCCCCTACCCGTGGAGGGTTACAACACCTGGCTGCCCCCGTAATCACCCTGGGAACTCCCCAACGGCAGCAGCGGTATTCACCCCAGTTACCGCGCACCACAAGTGGCATCACGAACTCTATAATCCCTTGTAAATACCCCCTTCATTTGAGAGGCCGCACAACCCCCGGTCCGGAGACCCTCAAGCCACCGGGAACCTGGATCCGAGCAGCTCAGCTGCTTCCACGGGGGTGGCACAAGTGCACTGGTCAGTTCTTCTCTCAAAACAAAGCCTGAAAAAAAGACAGAAGCTCAAAAATATCAATTTTTAATACAGCCAATGGCAAAAAAAATACTTCATTGGTTTTCATTATACATAGTGAAATATTTACACTTTTTATCTTCTATGTACTTGGACTGGCCCATCAGGGGCCCCTAACATGGGGTGTATTGATCACTGTCACAAGTGGTGAAACCGTGACTGGGCCTGAGGTAAAGGAGCCCCTAGGATGCACATCCAATTGAAAAGCATTGTGGAGCCAAGAGTCATCGGATTTCCATCCTGCCACTTATAAATGCCACAGCCAGTGGCAACAAATGACGTCACTCCATTGTACTGCCTGTGATGTGTGATGGAGCAGGAGGAGGGAGCCACTTCTTATGAGAGACACAGAGGGGGACGTTATAGTACATGGAGACCTGAGAGGGGAAAATTACACTAATTAGTGTCCAGAGAGGTAGCATTATAGTACACGAGAGCCAGAGAGGTTGGCATTATACTACATAGGTGGCCACAGAGGGTCAAAGGAGTAGGGAAAAACTGGAAAAGTTAGTCTAGAGACAATCATCTATAGATGTCTGCGTGTTCCATTCTGTAACAACAAGTCGTGGTTGAAGGAGGTTATAGCAGTTTTCGCCGGATGAAGAAGAACAACACATATGAATGACTTCAATTGGAAATGTTAATAGTAAGTTACTGGATTATCTGTACACTTACATACTGTACTTTCTACAGAGCTCCTGCGTATAATGTCACCGGTGACTGCTGTATTACCTGTTAAATATCATAGTACACTATATATTTTCTACAGAACTCTTGTGTATAATGAATGTCACTGGTGTTCTCTGGATTACCTATACACATATACTATTCATATACTACATGGTTTGCTATGAATAAGGACTTACCATCCGAAACGTGTAAGCTGAACCCCAAGGGGACGAAAGGATTGGCCTTCCCTTCATTTACTTCATCCATTGCTATGTTTTAATTTTCAATAATGAAAACGTGATTTTATTCACTGGACATGCTGCTGGATCAAATCTCTTCATATACTATACTATACAGTATATCACAAAGGTGAGTACACCCCTCACATTTTTGTAAATATTTTATTATATGTTTTCATGGTACAACACTGAAGGTATAACACTTTGATGCAATGTGAAGTAGTCAGTGTACAGCCTGCAAAAGCTCAACACACAGCCATTAATGTATAAACAGTTGGCAACAAAAGTGAGCATACCCCTGAGTAAAAATGGCCAAATTGTGCCCAATAGCCTTTTTCCCTCTTCGGTGTCATATGACTTATTAGTGTTACAAGATGTGAATGGAGAGCAGATGTATTATTTGGTGTTATCGCTCACACACTTTGACATACTGGTCATGGCAAATAATTCCCTGAGGATCTGAAAAAAAAAATCATTTTTGTTTTACATAAAGATGGCCTAGGGTATAAGAAGATTGCCGGCACCCTGAAACTGAGCTGCAGCATGTTGGCCAAGACCATACAGTGGTTTATATACACAGGTTCCACTCAGAACATGACTCGTTGTGGTCATTCAAACAAATTGAGTGCACGTGCTCATCATCATATTGTAGCGCTCCTACGACCCTCAGGGCACTACAAGGAACTGCATCCTCTTGGGGATGCAGGACCTACCCCCTGGGACCTGGAGTATCAGTGCCGATTCCATCCAAACACGACCAAAATCCTAGTTCACCACTCCACACTGGGCATAGAGGGTTACCCATGTAAGGGGATGGTCGCCATGGGAACGAGTACCTGGGTATAACCAGCCTGGTGGGAGGGGTCAGTCAGTAGTCAGTAGTGAGGAGAGAGTGGAGTAGCACACAGGAGAGATGTTCAGACGTGCCTGAGCTGGGTCCATGTAACAGTGACCCCGGGGGCACTGGAGAGAGGTCACCAGGACGGGTACCGGAGATACCGCTGGGACCGGAGCACGAACGGGCACAGGGCCCTAGGTCAAGTGCAAGTTTTAGACTGTTTGGCAAATACCTGCCTGGTGAGGACACCTTCACGGACTTCAGCGAACCAAATAATCCTGGGGCATCAGCAGTAAACTAGGATCGGGGTTCAGACACTTACCTCCCCACAGGGTCCACACTGCCCGCCATATGGAGAAGGAGACTGTAAACCAAAGGGGACAGTTGGGGTTCCCAAATGCTCCACGCTATGGGGACCCAATCAACTAAGATTGCTGGGGACAGAGCAACCTGGGTCACTACATTGGCACTGGTTCTCCAAGAGACCTGAACCAGCAATCCCTGGGTCCACAGTGAGTAGAGACTGTTAAAGACAACCTGGTGTGGTTTCCGTTATTGCCCCCGTTACATCTCCCAGGCACAGCCCTACCTGCGGAGGGCCTACCATCACAGCTGCTACTACCACCAGCCCTGGGAGTACCCACATTCAGCAGTGGCAGTTCTCCATCCGCAACCCGCAGGTGGTGTCACATGACAAAAACTCTTATCTCCCCTGTAAATACCCCCATTAACAAAAGGTGCCCAGAGCACGGGACCGGGCAACGGCCACCAGAATGACATTCCCATTTGTTACTACCCGGGACCAAGTACTCCCTTCCCTGGGCGCTACAATATCAAGAGGTTGTCTTTTTAAAATAGACAAATAAGTATTGCCAGCATTCCTGCAGAGGTTAAAAGGGTGTTAGGTCAGCCTGTTAGTGCTCAGACCATATGCCACACACTGCATCAAATTGTTCTGCATTACTGTTATCCCAGAAAGAAGCCTCCTCTACAGGTGATGCATAAGAAACCAGGGAAACTGATTGCTGAAGACAAACAGACTGAAGAAATGGGAGAGTGTGTGAAAATCAGGTGAGGCGTACAAAGACAAGTGTGTCTCACCTACAGTCAAACATGGTGTTGGGTGTCTCATGGTTTGGGGCTGCACAAGTGTTGCCGGCTGTGGTTAACTACAGTTCATTAAGAGAATCATGAGTGCCAACATGTACTGTGACATACTGAAGCAAAGCATGACCCCCTCCCTTCATAAACTGGGCCAAAGGGCAGTATTCCATCATGATAACATCCCCAAACACACCTCCTTGATAACCACAGCCTTGCTGAAAAAACTGAGGATAAAGGTGCTGGACTGTTCCAGATATAAACCCTATTGGGCATCTGTGGGGCTACCTCAAATGGCAGGTCACTAACATTCATCAACTCCATGATGTCGTTATGGAGGAATAGAAGAGGATTCCAATGGCAACCTGTGAAGCTCCAGTGAACTCCATGCCCATGAGTTTAGACACTGCTTAATTAATAAGAGCAATAATAAAGGCATAGTCTCAAAAATCAAGTAACAAGTGATAACAAAATCGCTTTAAAATTTAACATTTTAGAGGAGAGAGAAGTGACAAGCTTTTAAAGTGCAAAAAATATGACAGATTTTATTCAGACAAGTGACAATTCATTACAAGAGTAAAAACACTTAAGAACAGAGACCATGATTATAAATAGCAGTGCCCTATTATCCCCCTATCCCAACACACATCTATATATATGTAAACATAGACATGGAAAGTGCAATAGCTATATCAAGGCAAAAAAGGCCAAATCGGCACATGTTCAATTCAGTGATAAAGCAAGTATTGCTGATAAATATTGCAATTGCCCGAAAGGATAATTAGGGGAAACATCCCACTGGATAGGAGGGAGGGCATGAAGCCAGAGGTAATACCTCTGATAGATGGCCACAAAGAGTCTCAAAGCAAACCTCAGACCAGCCCAACGTACGTTTCAAATAGCGATTTTCTTTATCTTCTTCAGGGGAAATAGGTGCACCTTTTCCCCTGAAGAAGATAAAGAAAATCGCTATTTATCCTTTCGGGCAATTGCAATATTTATCAGCAATACTTGCTTTATCACTGAATTGAACATGTGCCGATTTGTCATATTTTTTGCACTTTAAAAGCTTGTCGCTTCTCTCTCCTCTAATATGTACATAAGCTTGTGCAGCAGGTGGGCCATTAATTACAATTGGACCCCCTGCATTAACTGTATGGTTCTGTGGAGTTTTTCTCTAAAATTTAACATTTATTGTATTTAAATTAAAAACATAACCCAAGTGAAAAAATACCACAGACACAAAACGACAACAATGTAGGGCACAGAATGATTAGGGATAAAGCAGGCACAGGGTAAAGGATGTAAAAGCCAATAAATTGCCAGAAACAACAGGGGCTGTGGACTGACATGGCCCTATTGAATCCCTAGGGCTTGGTCCTACCTACCAACTGAGGGTATGACACCCTAACTTAACTGGGTGCCCTGTTCCATGTCGGCTTACCCTGGCTTAAACTAAACAACACCCTATAAGGTGCAAAGATTATTGCACTGATGATTAACAATTTTGAAAAGCTTAACCCTAACTACAGTATCACACTGCTTATTCTAGTTGAAGAGATGGAGAAGATATGAAGCCTAGTACACAATCATGGCCCTATTGCCAACCAACACTACCAACGTAGGGAAGTAAACCACCATCAAGGATACATGAACCTTTTCTTTTTTCCCCTGGGCCTCCTGATGATCCGTGTGTGGGCGGGGAAACAAGTTGAGGCCGTGCTCATCTGCACCAACTAAGGGGGAAGTGTACCTCTGTAGCAGATCGCATTTGGTGATTGTTTGATTGTTTACAATTTCCTAAATCCTGCTCTTTGTGGACATCTGTCTGTATGTCCGTGGTCATTTTGATGGTTCATTGAGGTTTATTATTCTGTGAAGGGCCATTAACCAATGCAGTGTGGCACCACATCTGTTTACCTCAGTTTGTTGTAAGAGGCTAAAATGCTGGTTGGGTTATCTGTTATCCTGGCAAGTAGTTTTTGACTGTTACTTATCTCCCTACGTTGGTACTGTTGCTTGGGAATAGTGCCATGATTGTGTACTAGGCTTCATATCTTCGCCATCTCTTCAACTAGAATAAGCAGTGTGATACTGTATTTACTGTTAATGTTAAGCTTTTTAAAATTGATAATCATCAGTGCAACAATCTTTGCACCTTATAGAGTGTTGTTTAGGGTAATCCAGGGTAAGCCGACGTGGAACGGGGGCTCCCAGTTAAGTTAGGGTGTCATACCTTCTGTTGGTAGGAAGGAGCCCCAGGGTTTCAATCGGTCCACATCAGTCCACAACCCTTGTTGTCTGTGGCAATTTATTGGCTGCTACATCCTTTACCCTGTGCCTACTTTATCCCTATTCATTCTGTGCCCTACACAGTTGTCATTTTGTGTCTGTGGTGTTTTTTCACTTCGGTTGTGTTTTTAATTTAAATACAATAAATGTTAAATTTTAAAGGGATTTTGTTATCACTTGTTAATTGATTTAAGGCAGTGCTTGAAAATAATGGTGCCACACAAAATATTGACACTTTGGACACAATTTGGCATTTTTCAATAAGGGGTTTACTCACTTTTGTTGATGGTTTTGCTATTAATGGCTGTGTTGAGTTATTTAGAGGGCACACGAAATTTACACTTATTTAAGATGCACACTGACTACTTTACATTGTAAAATATTTACAAAAATGTGATATACTGTATACTATCTACAGATCTCATTTATTGTCACTGGTTGGTTATTCAGTCACTACACTGGGTGCATAATTATTAGACAAGTGAGTATTTTGACCATATGGTAATTTCCAATTCCAAGCTGTGTAAACTTGAATGCTTATTGTTTTGAAGCATATCAGGTGAAGTATATTTGTGTAATGAGGGAGAGTGTGGCATAAGGCCATCACCAATATTTATCAAGCAGAGGCTAAATAACATGTTCCTTTTAATGGTGTTTTAAAAGTAAATAAATAATAAGGCTATGTTCACACACTGCATCTTTTACTGCATTTTTGGTGCATTTTTGAGGTCACAAAGATGCTTCTAAATGCATGCGTTCCCTTCCCCCAGCAAAGTCTATGAGATTTCTATTTTGCTGTCTTCACAGTTCATCATTTCTTGGCTGCGTTTTTGTAGATGCAGCATGTCAATTCTTTTTATGTTTTCCAGCATTTTTGATCCCTTCCAGTCAATAGATTTGACTTAAAAAATGCATTGGGCAAAACGCGGTAAAAATACTTACAAAATTGATGCTTTTTTGGATGTGTTTTTGCCACAGGTGCGTTTTTTGGGGCCAAAAACGCTGCATCTTTCTGTGAAGATGCAGTGTGTGAACATAGCCTAATAATCTCTATTTTACAGTGAATACTCCACTCCAATGGGTATAATGCCTACCAGTTGGATATAGAGTGAATTCTTTCTAGGAGCTCTAGGCACCTCAGTCTGACATTGACCTACTATATACAGTATCAGTTACCTACTTTCTTGTAATTGTAATATCAATTATTAAAAACCACCACATGTAGATGCAAAGAAAACAAAACCTTCCAGAAATTGAAATACGTGATTGAGCAAAATATGTACAAAATTCAGATAGTGTTAGAGTCATATATTTTATTGGCCCATTTTAAGAAATTATTCAGTTGACTACTATAAAGTTTCAAATTTGAGGAAATTGATAGAAGAAAGCTGACACAAAAAAAAATCAGCTAAAGGGAAATATAATTTTAAAGCTTATCGGCTTATGTTCATATAAAGTGACAGTGTTACTGACCTTCTACTGCTCGAGTGCTGGCTTTCTGTCACCACTCCTAGTGACTGTTTTCAGGCTGCGGCAGTCACATCATGACTGCAGTACACAAACCAATCACTGGGATCAGAGACCCTGACATTGTACAGTCGAATGGCCTCAGCATGCCTTAGTGATTGCCCACAGCAGTGTACTTTCTACCCACAATTAATCTACAGTTCTCTTTCTTAGCTGTGCTCTCATTTTCTCCACAGACAACAGTCTCCAAGATTTATCCTGTGCTTCCCCATATTCCGAAACCCAGCCAATCAGATTTTTTTTAACTTATGAAACCGTCAAAATACAATTTGAAAACTGACCTCTTCAGGAAAGGCTAGCCTTCAATTACTCTCCAGCCCCCACATTTGCATATCAGCACCTTCTACCTTCACCAACTGTCTTCTTTCCTTTTGATTGTTTGCCTCGATGGGTTTTGTCCTCTCTCCTATTATGCTAGTCAGTCATCGTACCGTTTTTAGTTATACTTTCTAGAATATTCTTAAAGGGGTTATTTTAGTTTTTTATTATGGGCCTAAGAACTAACAGACAGGTAGTTGCTAACTACCTGCCTGTTTTATCCCATGTAAGCTCAGAGCGGACTACATCTGCCGGGGATTCGGCAACTTTGCATC
This sequence comes from Anomaloglossus baeobatrachus, assembly GCF_048569485.1. Taxonomy (NCBI): domain Eukaryota; kingdom Metazoa; phylum Chordata; class Amphibia; order Anura; family Aromobatidae; genus Anomaloglossus; species Anomaloglossus baeobatrachus. The sequence goes on along the minus strand of NC_134353.1, from coordinate 570,537,125 downwards.
AAGAGAGTTGATATTCCTCTTCTAATCCGCTCTGTTGATGGGGCGTGACTACCTACGTCTCGCTGATTGATAGATGGCTCCTCGCAGATAGGCAACAGAAAGATGGTTGTCAATCAGCATGATATTAGCAGTCATACCTGATCATCAGAACAGAGTGGAAGACAAGCAACTACTTTGTTGACGTGATGTCAGCAGAAGTCACAGAATCGCTGGCCAGAAAGGTCTATGGCCGTTTTGTGCAGCGCCTGACAGTACAGGTAAATAGTTAGTCACTACTTGCCTTTTAGTTCTTAGGCTCATATCAAAAGAATAAAATAGTCCCAGATAACCCTTTAACTGATTGCTATATAATGTATACACATAGAGCCCGGGAATTAAGGGAGCATTAAAATAAAGAATTATAATATTGTAGATATTCTCAGTATATAATGTATATCTCTGTATAAACATATAGAAAGTTTTAATTCTTCTTGACTACTCAGAGGCTCCCAGTGGATTCCAACAAATGGCACCTGTCGTCACAGCCAATAGAGCTTACAATTTAATTTTATCTGCCTGCAAACAATCTCTCTCATTAGGTGGTGAAATGATGATGGAACTCATTGAACCATGCTGGTTCACTTTCTACAAGATAATGTATAACTACTGTCATCATTTGTAGCAAAGGGAGGCGCAATTATCCTAAAGCCTTATTGTGGAAGTGTAAAAAAGCAGAAAGATGATAAAAGCTGCCTGGGTAATTTCACCACTTTTCTTTTTCAATGGCAGTTGGCAATGTAATTATTATGTTCAACATGAGCTGAAAATGTAAAACTGGAGATGGCGGAAATACTTTTTTACTCATTATATGTAAGATAAGTTTATGAAAATTAAAGTTTGCTAAGATTTGTCCTTATGGTGCATTGCCTACAATAAACTTTTTTAAATGGTGTTTATTAATAATAATAATAATAATAATAATAATAATAATGATGGCTTTAACCAGGAAGAGACACATTTTGGTGAAAAGATTATTAAATATAACATGGAGAATGGACACAGAAAGAAGCCATACAGTTCTTGATGTGCAGCAACATGACAAGAAATGACTTGTTTTCTTAGCTTGTGGAGCAGATAGACTAATAGTACTAAACTTGTGCTTGTTAAAATATGTCAGTTCTGGAGATAAGCAGGACATAGATCTATTACAAGCTTGTTATGTCACATCTGATATACTATACAATGATTCAACATACTATCTGTCAGTCAACAATTTTACAGAATTTCCAAAAAGACTTTGCAGTTGAATGACAGAAAGTTTCAGCATTTGGTTCCAGTATATAATAGTCATTAAAAGACTGTTTACGAAACCTTGGTTTTAAGAATGGTCATAAGCCTCTGTCGAAAGAGAAAATATTATTTAGAATTAAAGGGGTCGTCCAAGCTTCAAGTATAAGTCTGCAGTCACTGTATGTAACTGCAGACTTGTTAATCCTGACAACATGCAAACTGCGTGCTGTCAAAAATGTTCAGTGCCAACTCTAGGATCAAGCGGGTGTGTGACCGCAAGTATGTGACTTGCGTAACCTTGTTAAATACAAGTGAATTGAGCAGGCCTGGAATATCTAGTTGTAATGTGGCTGGATGTATGCAAATTGCATATATGCGGTCACATGACCGCCCGCTCTTGTCACTAGCACACTACATGCTCTGACAATTTACAAGTCTTCAATCACATAGAGTGATTTGCATCTTCTGCCCCAAGCCTGGATAGCCCCTTTAATGTATTATATGAAACAGGCAAACACACACAAAAACTATACAGTGGGGGAAATGAGTAATTATGACACATTAATAATTTTCTAAGTTAATATAGTTCTAAATGTGCTATTGATATGAAATTTTCACCAGATGTCTGTAACGGCAAATTCAATACACACATGCAAAAAAAACAAACCATGGATGACCATAAATTAATTTATATGTAGTAATTAGATGTTACACAGGAAATAAAGTATTGGACAGATGAAGAAAGAAAGGTGCAAAAAGCCATGGAATGTCATGCATCAACTGAAATCTATCAGTAATTAAAATGCCTTCCTGCCACTTAGTAAAAAATAACATTAGCTGGTTCAACTGATGGCCTATAAAAAGATGTCTCATTATCAAGGTGCCACACAAGAAACATCCCATGATGAGTAAAACCAGTGAGCTGTCTCAAGACCTTTGCAACTTTATTGTTGCAACACATACTAATGGCATTGGTTACAGAAGAATTTCTAATCTACTGAAGGTTTAAGTGAGCACTGTTGGAGCCATAATACAGAAAAGGAAAGAACATCATTTCACATAAAAGTTGCCATGTTCTATGAGAAATTAGAAGGTTTAAAAGGCATTTCATGATCAGATACCTTTAGAAAATCCTAATCAGTATTATTTAGTTTCTGTGCTATTAACAAAGCATTTTGTTCCATGAACATAGGACGAGTGAATTAATTGTTGTTAGGCGGGATTCAAAAGTGAGTTTGTCACATTTTTGTTAATGAAAAAAATGCTTTTTTATAGTAAGGAGTCTTACAAATGTATTTATATCACAGATAGTTTGAAATATATTGAAATTCAGGCTGAGAACAAATAAACAGACTTAACTGACCACAATGAATTCTCTAGTCTTATGTTCAAAGAATGAAATGCTTTGTTAACATTATAGAAACGAAATAATTCTGATCAGGATTTTCTAAAGGTATCAGATAATGATATAGCTTTTAAACTTTGTAATCCCTCATACTATCCTTTGGAATTTAGGACACCAGCTCTTGATCAATTTCAACATTTAGTTGAACATGAAATGAAAAGAAGTGACAAGATAATGTGAATACCCTTCCAAGAAATAAAAACTTCACTAATGCGAACTAACCATATTATCTTACTATCTAATAAAGCTGGTTGCATTGTGGTCATGGATTGTGCCTCATATTCACAATCGGTTTTGAAACTATTAAAATATATAAATACTTAGAAAAGTTTAACACCTGACTCAACTCTTATGTTTAAACATTTCGTCTGTAAAGTTTTAGATAGAAGTTTAGGTTTGGGTGTCATAAATGTTAGTCTATAAAATTCAACTAAAAAATCATCCCATCACACCAATTTTTCATAGGCTTCCAAAAACCCACAAAAACCTATTCTCCCCCAGACTGATTATTTCCTGTATTGCTTCTGTTTCTGCAGATCTCAGTGAATGGCTCGATGAGCACTTACAACAGTTAGATAGCAGGATTCCTGTATATCTTAAAAATAGCTCAGCAGTAGAGATGAGCGAACCGGTCGCGGTTCGGCTCGAGGTTGGTTCGCCGAACGGACCTCCCGTTCGAGTTCGGTTCGTCGAACGTTCGACGAACCGAACTCGAACTGCATAGGAAACAATGGCAGGCAATCACAAACACAGAAAAACACCTAGAAAACACCCTCAAAGGTGTCCTAAAGGTGACAAACAACTCAAACACATTGGAAAGTGACAAGGACATATACTCATGCGAAAACAAAACAGCTGGACAAGGAAAAAGAGGAGGACACACAGATATAGGCATGGCACGCCCTTCTAAAATCATGTAAAACACCGCAAGGTGACTCCAAGCGGAGTCTCCCTTTTTTCCAAAAATTGGGCCACACACACACCCACCCCTTCAGTGGTAGCACTTGTGCCCCAGTTGCACACTTCACAGCTAGATTTGCATCAAGCACATTCAAAAATACGCCATAATTAACCGTCCCCAGGATGACACCAGGGTAGGTAGCTAAGTCTTTCCTGATCCCAGCTCTGTGCAGCTTGGATCATTTATAAAAAACACAGCAATCAAGGGTTACTCCAAGCGGAGTCTCCCTTTTTTCCAAAAATTGGGCCCCACACACACCCACCCCTTCAGTGGCAGCAGTTGTGCCCTAGTTGTACACTTCACAGCTACATTTGCATCAAGCACATTCAAAAATACGCCATTCTTATCCGTCCCCAGGATGACACCGGGGTAGGTAGCAAAGTCTTTCCTGATCCCAGCTCTGTTCATCTTGGCTTCTTTTAAAAACAATGTAAGCAAGGGTTACTCCAAGCGGAGTCTCCCTTTTTTCCAAAAATTGGGCCCCACACACACCCACCCCTTCAGTGGCAGCAGTTGTGCCCTAGTTGTACACTTCACAGCTAGATTTGCATCAAGCACATTCAAAAATACGTCATTCTTATCCGTCCCCAGGATGACACCGGGGTAGGTAGCAAAGTCTTTCCTGATCCCAGCTCTGTTCATCTTGGCTTCTTTTAAAAACACATCAAGCAAGGGTTACTCCAAGCGGAGTCTCCCTTTTTTCCAAAAATTGGGCCCCACACACACCCACCCCTTCAGTGGCAGCAGTTGTGCCCTAGTTGTACACTTCACAGCTACATTTGCATCAAGCACATTCAAAAATACGCCATTCTTATCCATCCCCAGGATGACACCGGGGTAGGTAGCAAAGTCTTTGCTGACCCATGACTTGTTCATCTTGGCTTCTTTTAAAAACAATGTAAGCAAGGGTTACTCCAAGCGGAGTCTCCCTTTTTTCCAAAAATTGGGCCCCACACACACCCACCCCTTCAGTGGCAGCAGTTGTGCCCTAGTTGTACACTTCACAGCTACATTTGCATCAAGCACATTCAAAAATACGCCATAATTAACCGTCCCCAGGATGACACCAGGGTAGGTAGCAAAGTCTTTCCTGATCCCAGCTCTGTTCATCTTGGCTTCTTTTAAAAACAATGTAAGCAAGGGTTACTCCAAGCGGAGTCTCCCTTTTTTTCCAAAAATTGGGCCCCACACACCCACCCATTCAGTGGCAGCACTTGTGCCCCAGTTGTACACTTCACAGCTAGATTTGCATCAAGCACATTCAAAAATACGTCATTCTTATCCGTCCCCAGGATGACACCGGGGTAGGTAGCAAAGTCTTTCCTGATCCCAGCTCTGTTCATCTTGGCTTCTTTTAAAAACACATCAAGCAAGGGTTACTCCAAGCGGAGTCTCCCTTTTTTCCAAAAATTGGGCCCCACACACACCCACCCCTTCAGTGGCAGCAGTTGTGCCCTAGTTGTACACTTCACAGCTACATTTGCATCAAGCACATTCAAAAATACGCCATTCTTATCCGTCCCCAGGATGACACCGGGGTAGGTAGCAAAGTCTTTCCTGATCCCAGCTCTGTTCATCTTGGCTTCTTTTAAAAACAATGTAAGCAAGGGTTACTCCAAGCGGAGTCTCCCTTTTTTCCAAAAATTGGGCCCCACACACACCCACCCCTTCAGTGGCAGCAGTTGTGCCCTAGTTGTACACTTCACAGCTAGATTTGCATCAAGCACATTCAAAAATACGTCATTCTTATCCGTCCCCAGGATGACACCGGGGTAGGTAGCAAAGTCTTTCCTGATCCCAGCTCTGTTCATCTTGGCTTCTTTTAAAAACACATCAAGCAAGGGTTACTCCAAGCGGAGTCTCCCTTTTTTCCAAAAATTGGGCCCCACACACACCCACCCCTTCAGTGGCAGCAGTTGTGCCCTAGTTGTACACTTCACAGCTACATTTGCATCAAGCACATTCAAAAATACGCCATTCTTATCCATCCCCAGGATGACACCGGGGTAGGTAGCAAAGTCTTTGCTGACCCATGACTTGTTCATCTTGGCTTCTTTTAAAAACAATGTAAGCAAGGGTTACTCCAAGCGGAGTCTCCCTTTTTTCCAAAAATTGGGCCCCACACACACCCACCCCTTCAGTGGCAGCAGTTGTGCCCTAGTTGTACACTTCACAGCTACATTTGCATCAAGCACATTCAAAAATACGCCATTCTTATCCATCCCCAGGATGACACCGGGGTAGGTAGCAAAGTCTTTGCTGACCCATGACTTGTTCATCTTGGCTTCTTTTAAAAACAATGTAAGCAAGGGTTACTCCAAGCGGAGTCTCCCTTTTTTCCAAAAATTGGGCCCCACACACACCCACCCCTTCAGTGGCAGCAGTTGTGCCCTAGTTGTACACTTCACAGCTACATTTGCATCAAGCACATTCAAAAATACGCCATAATTAACCGTCCCCAGGATGACACCAGGGTAGGTAGCAAAGTCTTTCCTGATCCCAGCTCTGTTCATCTTGGCTTCTTTTAAAAACAATGTAAGCAAGGGTTACTCCAAGCGGAGTCTCCCTTTTTTCCAAAAATTGGGCCCCACACACACCCACCCCTTCAGTGGCAGCAGTTGTGCCCTAGTTGTACACTTCACAGCTACATTTGCATCAAGCACATTCAAAAATACGCCATAATTAACCGTCCCCAGGATGACACCAGGGTAGGTAGCAAAGTCTTTCCTGATCCCAGCTCTGTTCATCTTGGCTTCTTTTAAAAACAATGTAAGCAAGGGTTACTCCAAGCGGAGTCTCCCTTTTTTTCCAAAAATTGGGCCCCACACACCCACCCATTCAGTGGCAGCACTTGTGCCCCAGTTGTACACTTCACAGCTAGATTTGCATCAAGCACATTCAAAAATACGTCATTCTTATCCGTCCCCAGGATGACACCGGGGTAGGTAGCAAAGTCTTTCCTGATCCCAGCTCTGTTCATCTTGGCTTCTTTTAAAAACACATCAAGCAAGGGTTACTCCAAGCGGAGTCTCCCTTTTTTCCAAAAATTGGGCCCCACACACACCCACCCCTTCAGTGGCAGCAGTTGTGCCCTAGTTGTACACTTCACAGCTACATTTGCATCAAGCACATTCAAAAATACGCCATTCTTATCCATCCCCAGGATGACACCGGGGTAGGTAGCAAAGTCTTTGCTGACCCATGACTTGTTCATCTTGGCTTCTTTTAAAAACAATGTAAGCAAGGGTTACTCCAAGCGGAGTCTCCCTTTTTTCCAAAAATTGGGCCCCACACACACCCACCCCTTCAGTGGCAGCAGTTGTGCCCTAGTTGTACACTTCACAGCTAGATTTGCATCAAGCACATTCAAAAATACGTCATTCTTATCCGTCCCCAGGATGACACCGGGGTAGGTAGCAAAGTCTTTCCTGATCCCAGCTCTGTTCATCTTGGCTTCTTTTAAAAACACATCAAGCAAGGGTTACTCCAAGCGGAGTCTCCCTTTTTTCCAAAAATTGGGCCCCACACACACCCACCCCTTCAGTGGCAGCAGTTGTGCCCTAGTTGTACACTTCACAGCTACATTTGCATCAAGCACATTCAAAAATACGCCATTCTTATCCATCCCCAGGATGACACCGGGGTAGGTAGCAAAGTCTTTGCTGACCCATGACTTGTTCATCTTGGCTTCTTTTAAAAACAATGTAAGCAAGGGTTACTCCAAGCGGAGTCTCCCTTTTTTCCAAAAATTGGGCCCCACACACACCCACCCCTTCAGTGGCAGCAGTTGTGCCCTAGTTGTACACTTCACAGCTACATTTGCATCAAGCACATTCAAAAATACGCCATAATTAACCGTCCCCAGGATGACACCAGGGTAGGTAGCAAAGTCTTTCCTGATCCCAGCTCTGTTCATCTTGGCTTCTTTTAAAAACAATGTAAGCAAGGGTTACTCCAAGCGGAGTCTCCCTTTTTTTCCAAAAATTGGGCCCCACACACCCACCCATTCAGTGGCAGCACTTGTGCCCCAGTTGTACACTTCACAGCTAGATTTGCATCAAGCACATTCAAAAATACGTCATTCTTATCCGTCCCCAGGATGACACCGGGGTAGGTAGCAAAGTCTTTCCTGATCCCAGCTCTGTTCATCTTGGCTTCTTTTAAAAACACATCAAGCAAGGGTTACTCCAAGCGGAGTCTCCCTTTTTTCCAAAAATTGGGCCCCACACACACCCACCCCTTCAGTGGCAGCAGTTGTGCCCTAGTTGTACACTTCACAGCTACATTTGCATCAAGCACATTCAAAAATACGCCATTCTTATCCGTCCCCAGGATGACACCGGGGTAGGTAGCAAAGTCTTTCCTGATCCCAGCTCTGTTCATCTTGGCTTCTTTTAAAAACAATGTAAGCAAGGGTTACTCCAAGCGGAGTCTCCCTTTTTTCCAAAAATTGGGCCCCACACACACCCACCCCTTCAGTGGCAGCAGTTGTGCCCTAGTTGTACACTTCACAGCTAGATTTGCATCAAGCACATTCAAAAATACGTCATTCTTATCCGTCCCCAGGATGACACCGGGGTAGGTAGCAAAGTCTTTCCTGATCCCAGCTCTGTTCATCTTGGCTTCTTTTAAAAACACATCAAGCAAGGGTTACTCCAAGCGGAGTCTCCCTTTTTTCCAAAAATTGGGCCCCACACACACCCACCCCTTCAGTGGCAGCAGTTGTGCCCTAGTTGTACACTTCACAGCTACATTTGCATCAAGCACATTCAAAAATACGCCATTCTTATCCATCCCCAGGATGACACCGGGGTAGGTAGCAAAGTCTTTGCTGACCCATGACTTGTTCATCTTGGCTTCTTTTAAAAACAATGTAAGCAAGGGTTACTCCAAGCGGAGTCTCCCTTTTTTCCAAAAATTGGGCCCCACACACACCCACCCCTTCAGTGGCAGCAGTTGTGCCCTAGTTGTACACTTCACAGCTACATTTGCATCAAGCACATTCAAAAATACGCCATTCTTATCCATCCCCAGGATGACACCGGGGTAGGTAGCAAAGTCTTTGCTGACCCATGACTTGTTCATCTTGGCTTCTTTTAAAAACAATGTAAGCAAGGGTTACTCCAAGCGGAGTCTCCCTTTTTTCCAAAAATTGGGCCCCACACACACCCACCCCTTCAGTGGCAGCAGTTGTGCCCTAGTTGTACACTTCACAGCTACATTTGCATCAAGCACATTCAAAAATACGCCATAATTAACCGTCCCCAGGATGACACCAGGGTAGGTAGCAAAGTCTTTCCTGATCCCAGCTCTGTTCATCTTGGCTTCTTTTAAAAACAATGTAAGCAAGGGTTACTCCAAGCGGAGTCTCCCTTTTTTCCAAAAATTGGGCCCCACACACACCCACCCCTTCAGTGGCAGCAGTTGTGCCCTAGTTGTACACTTCACAGCTACATTTGCATCAAGCACATTCAAAAATACGCCATTCTTATCCTTCCCCAGGATGACACCGGGGTAGGTAGCAAAGTCTTTGCTGACCCATGACTTGTTCATCTTGGCTTCTTTTAAAAACAATGTAAGCAAGGGTTATTCCAAGCGGAGTCTCCCTTTTTTCCAAAAATTGGGCCCCACACACACCCACCCCTTCAGTGGCAGCAGTTGTGCCCTAGTTGTACACTTCACAGCTACATTTGCATCAAGCACATTCAAAAATACGCCATAATTAACCGTCCCCAGGATGACACCAGGGTAGGTAGCAAAGTCTTTCCTGATCCCAGCTCTGTTCATCTTGGCTTCTTTTAAAAACAATGTAAGCAAGGGTTACTCCAAGCGGAGTCTCCCTTTTTTTCCAAAAATTGGGCCCCACACACCCACCCATTCAGTGGCAGCACTTGTGCCCCAGTTGTACACTTCACAGCTAGATTTGCATCAAGCACATTCAAAAATACGTCATTCTTATCCGTCCCCAGGATGACACCGGGGTAGGTAGCAAAGTCTTTCCTGATCCCAGCTCTGTTCATCTTGGCTTCTTTTAAAAACACATCAAGCAAGGGTTACTCCAAGCGGAGTCTCCCTTTTTTCCAAAAATTGGGCCCCACACACACCCACCCCTTCAGTGGCAGCAGTTGTGCCCTAGTTGTACACTTCACAGCTACATTTGCATCAAGCACATTCAAAAATACGCCATTCTTATCCATCCCCAGGATGACACCGGGGTAGGTAGCAAAGTCTTTGCTGACCCATGACTTGTTCATCTTGGCTTCTTTTAAAAACAATGTAAGCAAGGGTTACTCCAAGCGGAGTCTCCCTTTTTTCCAAAAATTGGGCCCCACACACACCCACCCCTTCAGTGGCAGCAGTTGTGCCCTAGTTGTACACTTCACAGCTACATTTGCATCAAGCACATTCAAAAATACGCCATTCTTATCCGTCCCCAGGATGACACCGGGGTAGGTAGCAAAGTCTTTCCTGATCCCAGCTCTGTTCATCTTGGCTTCTTTTAAAAACAATGTAAGCAAGGGTTACTCCAAGCGGAGTCTCCCTTTTTTTCCAAAAATTGGGCCCCACACACCCACCCATTCAGTGGCAGCACTTGTGCCCCAGTTGTACACTTCACAGCTAGATTTGCATCAAGCACATTCAAAAATACGTCATTCTTATCCGTCCCCAGGATGACACCGGGGTAGGTAGCAAAGTCTTTCCTGATCCCAGCTCTGTTCATCTTGGCTTCTTTTAAAAACACAGCAAGCAAGGGTTACTCCAAGCGGAGTCTCCCTTTTTTTCCAAAAATTGGGCCCCACACACCCACCCATTCAGTGGCAGCAGTTGTGCCCCAGTTGTACACTTCACAGCTAGATTTGCATCAAGCACATTCAAAAATACGCCATAATTAACCGTCCCCAGGATGACACCAGGGTAGGTAGCAAAGTCTTTCCTGATCCCAGCTCTGTTCATCTTGGCTTCTTTTAAAAACAATGTAAGCAAGGGTTACTCCAAGCGGAGTCTCCCTTTTTTTCCAAAAATTGGGCCCCACACACCCACCCATTCAGTGGCAGCACTTGTGTCCTAGTTGCAAACAGGATGTTTTGATTTGCATCAAGCACATTCCAAATCAACAAGCATTTACTCTCCCCAGGATGACACAGGGGTAGTAAATTCCTTCTGGATCCATGACTTGTTCATTTTGATGAACGTCAGTCTGTCCACATTGTCACTGGACAGACGCGTGCGCTTATCTGTCAGCACACACCCAGCAGCACTGAATACACGTTCAGAGACAACGCTGGCAGCTGGACACGACAAAATCTCCAAGGCGTAAGTTGCGAGCTCTGGCCATTTTTCTAGGTTTGAAGCCCAAAAGGAGCAAGGCTCCAGTTGCACAGTCATGGCATCGATGTTCATTTGGAGATACTCCTGTATCATCCTCTCCAGCCGTTGACTATGTGTCAGACTTGTTGTCTCTGGTGGCCTTGCAAAAGAGGGTCTAAAAAAATTATGAAAAGATTCCATAAAATTGCTGTTACCGGCACCAGATACGGTCCTACTGGTACGGGTAGACTGTTGAAGATGACGAGACCGTCCCATGTTTGTCAAGTTACAACTGGGAGATTCACTCCCTGCACCTGCACGGTTGTTTGGTGGAAAAGCCGAGCTAAGATCTAGTAACAGCTTCTGCTGATACTCCTGCATACGTGCGTCCCTTTCTATGGCTGGAATTATGTCACAAAATTTGGACTTGTACCGGGGATCTAATAGTGTGGCAATCCAGTAGTCATCATCACTTCTAATTTTGACAATACGACTGTCATGTTGGAGGTAGTGCAACAAAAAGGCACTCATGTGTCTTGCGCAGCCATGCGGACCAAGTCCACGCTGTGTTTGTGGCATAGAGGTGCTACCCGTTCTTTCTTCCTCTGACATCTGACCCCAACCTCTTTCAACTGAAATTTGACCAAGGTCTCCCTCATCCGCTGAGTCTTCCATGTTCATGGACAGTTCGTCCTCCATTTCTTCATGTTCTCCTGCACCTTGCTCAACATTTCGCCTGCTACTATGCGCCCTTGTCGATCCCTGTCCCCCTTGGTCCCATGCCTGCTGCGTTGGTGATGATGAACGTCTGGACCTTGGTGATGTTGTTGTCCCTTGCGCATATGAATCCTCCTGTAGTTCCTCCCCTTCATGTTGTCCCACCCCCTGACTCCGAATAGTGTTTAGCGTGTGCTCCAGCATGTAAATGACTGGAATCGTCATGCTGATAATGGCATTGTCAGCGCTAAACATATTCGTCGCCATGTCGAAACTGTGCAGAAGGGTGCATAGGTCCTTGATCTGAGACCACTCCATCAGGGTGATCTGCCCCACCTCTGCATCTCGTTGGCCCAGGCTATACGTCATGACGTATTGCACCAGGGCTCTGCGGTGCTGCCACAGTCGCTGTAACATGTGGAGAGTTGAATTCCAGCGTGTCGCCACATCGCATTTCAGGCGATGAACCGGCAGGCCGAAAGACTTCTGGAGCGATGCAAGTCGCTCAGCTGCGGCGCTTGAACGGCGGAAGTGAGCAGACAGTTTTCGTGCCCTGTTCAGAAGGCCATCTAGGCCGGGATAGTGTGTTAAAAATTGCTGCACGACAAGGTTCAACACGTGAGCCATACAAGGTACGTGTGTCACCTTGCCCAGGCGAAGGGCCGCACCCAGGTTTGCAGCATTGTCGCACACGGCCTTACCAGGCTGCAGGTTGAGTGGAGACAACCATTTATTAAACTCGGACCGCAGAGCTGACCACAACTCCTCAGCTGTGTGACTCTTATTACCAAGACATGTCAAGCTAAAGACCGCCTGATGCCGTTGCGCTCTGCTGCCAGCATAGTAATGAGGGGTGCGTGATTCCTTCTGCGCAGTGAGAACGCTGGTGGCCTGACCAGGCAGGCTTGGGGCGGAGGTGGAGGACCCAGATGAGGTGGAGGATGCAGAAGCAGTGGCGGAACTTGGACAGACAGAGGATTGACACACAAGTCGTGGGGACGGCAAGACTTGTGCAGCAGACCCTTCACCATCTATCACCATAGTTACCCAGTGCCCAGTCAGCGACATGTAACGTCCCTGTCCATGCTTACTGGTCCAAGTATCGGTGGTGAAATGCACCCGTTCACACACAGAGTTTCTCAAGGAAGCGGTGATGTTGTGTGCGACATGCTGGTGTAGCGCGGGCACACCTTTCTTAGAGAAGTAGTGGCGACTAGGCATCTGGTACTGGGGCACAGCGACAGACTTAAGGTCTCTAAAATCCTGTGTGTCCACTAGGCGGAAAGGCAGCATTTCGGTAGCCAACAGCTTACAGAGGGATAGAGTCAACCTCTTAGCTTTGTCATGGGTCGGAGGAAGTGGCCTTTTATTTGACCACATCTGAGGGACAGAGATCTGGCTGCTGTGTGTAGACGGTGTTGAGTAGGGTGTCCCTGGAAAAATGCAGGTTTGTGAGGAAAGTGCAGGCGGAGACATGATGTTGCCTTCATCCAACGTTGGTGCTATCGATGTCTGAGAGAGCTGTACACACTCACTTGTTTCCCCTTCCAAACCAACTGACGACCTTACAAGCAAACTGCCTGTTGCGGTTACAGTGGTGGAAGTTTTGCGTGGAAAAACAGGTGTGACAGCTGTCCCCACAGTCCTAGAAGATGAAGAGCGCGCGGATGCACTGGAAGGGGCGGGCGGTGGATGGTTCGCTCCGCTAGGCCGCATTGCAGCACGGTGAGCTTCCCACCGGGACTTATGATATTTAGTCATGTGACGATTCATGGAAGAAGTTGTCAAACTGCTGAGGTTTTGACCTCTACTAACAGAATCATGACAAATGTTACATATCACATGAGTTGGGCGATCTTTTTCGATGTGAAAAAAGGACCAGGCTAGGCAAGGCTTAGAGGCCATGCGACCTGTTGATCCACCCCGAATAATGCTCATAGGCAGAGTGGTGGCTGAGGATGCAGTTGTAGACGTGCTACCAGTGCTCCGACTCTGTCCAGGAAGGCGCAAGGTAACTTCGTCGTCGGTTGCATCCTCCTCCACCGCCTCTGTTGACCTCCTCGAGTGCCTGACTGGGGGTTGACAGTAGGTGGGATCTAGAACGTCATCATCAATTGTTGTGTTTGCACTCCCCTCCCCCTCAGACCGAGCCTCTTCTTTCCCTGACCGAATATTTAAGTTGTCATCCCAATCGGGTATCTGCGTCTCATCTTCATCAGTATGTTCCTCATTGTCTATAACCACAGGTGTTACAGTTTGTGACAAAGGGTCAACATTATGCTCAGAAACTTGGTCCTCACGGCCTGAATCAGAGTCACAAAGGTTCTGGGCATCACTGCAGACCATTTCCTGTTCTGTACTCACTGTAGCTTGGGAGCAGACCTCTGATTCCCAGGCTATAGTGTGACTGAACAGCTCTGCAGACTCAGCCATCTCAGTTCCACCATACTGTGCAGGGCTGATGGAGACTTCAGAGCTGGGAGAAATCAAGTGTGATTGGGATGACAACTCAGAGGACTGGTGTTTTTTGGATGCGGTACTTGAAGTGGCTGAGAGGGCACTTGTTGGACCACTTGAGATCCATTCAAGCATTTTCCTTTTTTGCCCATCATCTACCTTTGTTCCTCTTGTTCGTGTCCGTAAAAAAGGGAGCACATCGGATTGTCCACAATATGTAGTAGACATCTTACTTTTGCTAGTAGATGGTCTATCTGCAGCAGATGATAATGGAGCTTTGCCACCTTCCCCACTGACAAAACCTTTTTTGCCTTTTCCACCACGCCTCTTCCCCTTTCCACCAGCATCTGTCATTTTGCCACTCATGTTGATTGCGACAAGATTGTGGACTGAAAATGTGGTAGTAAAAATTGAGAGGTGGTGAAGATTGCAGTGGTGGTCTAGCTTTATTAACAGCAGAATAATAAAGAATAAATATCCCTGACAATGTAACTTAGTTATAATTAGTTGGAGTGTGCAGCGCAGGCAGACGTGCTGCAAATGTCTTGGCACTAGTGGGACTAAAGCAAAGTCCAATAGCCACGTATAGGATGCCACTAGGTACACTGAGTGTTTGCTAGTATAATGGCTTAGTTATAATTAGTTGGAGTGTGCAACGCAGGCAGATGCGCTCTGCAAATGTCTTGGCACTAGTGGGACTATAGCAAAGTCCAATAGCCACGTATAGGATGCCACTAGGTACACTAAGTGTTTGCTAGTATAATGGCTTAGTTATAATTAGTTGGAGTGTGCAACGCAGGCAGATGCGCTCTGCAAATGTCTTGGCACTAGTGGGACTATAGCAAAGTCCAATAGCTACGTATAGGATGCCACTAGGTACACTGAGTGTTTGCTAGTATAATGGCTTAGTTATAATTAGTTGGAGTGTGCAACGCAGGCAGATGCGCTCTGCAAATGTCTTGGCACTAGTGGGACTATAGCAAAGTCCAATAGCCACGTATAGGATGCCACTAGGTACACTAAGTGTTTGCTAGTATAATGGCTTAGTTATAATTAGTTGGAGTGTGCAACGCAGGCAGATGCGCTCTGCAAATGTCTTGGCACTAGTGGGACTATAGCAAAGTCCAATAGCCACGTATAGGATGCCACTAGGTACACTGAGTGTGTGCTAGTATAATGGCTTAGTTATAATTAGTTGGAGTGTGCAACGCAGGCAGATGCGCTCTGCAAATGTCTTGGCACTAGTGGGACTATAGCAAAGTCCAATAGCCACGTATAGGATGCCACTAGGTACACTGAGTGTGTGCTAGTATAATGGCTTAGTTATAATTAGTTGGAGTGTGCAACGCAGGCAGATGCGCTCTGCAAATGTCTTGGCACTAGTGGGACTATAGCAAAGTCCAATAGCCACGTATAGGATGCCACTAGGTACACTAAGTGTTTGCTAGTATAATGGCTTAGTTATAATTAGTTGGAGTGTGCAACGCAGGCAGATGCGCTCTGCAAATGTCTTGGCACTAGTGGGACTATAGCAAAGTCCAATAGCCACGTATAGGATGCCACTAGGTACACTGAGTGTGTGCTAGTATAATGGCTTAGTTATAATTAGTTGGAGTGTGCAACGCAGGCAGATGCGCTCTGCAAATGTCTTGGCACTAGTGGGACTATAGCAAAGTCCAATAGCCACGTATAGGATGCCACTAGGTACACTGAGTGTGTGCTAGTATAATGGCTTAGTTATAATTAGTTGGAGTGTGCAACGCAGGCAGATGCGCTCTGCAAATGTCTTGGCACTAGTGGGACTATAGCAAAGTCCAATAGCCACGTATAGGATGCCACTAGGTACACTGAGTGTGTGCTAGTATAATGGCTTAGTTATAATTAGTTGGAGTGTGCAACGCAGGCAGATGCGTTCTGCAAATGTCTTGGCACTAGTGGGACTAAAGCAAAGTCCAATAGCCACGTATAGGATGCCACTAGGTACACTAAGTGTTTGCTAGTATAATGGCTTAGTTATAATTAGTTGGAGTGTGCAACGCAGGCAGATGCGCTCTGCAAATGTCTTGGCACTAGTGGGACTATAGCAAAGTCCAATAGCCACGTATAGGATGCCACTAGGTACACTGAGTGTGTGCTAGTATAATGGCTTAGTTATAATTAGTTGGAGTGTGCAACGCAGGCAGATGCGTTCTGCAAATGTCTTGGCACTAGTGGGACTAAAGCAAAGTCCAATAGCCACGTATAGGATGCCACTAGGTACACTAAGTGTTTGCTAGTATAATGGCTTAGTTATAATTAGTTGGAGTGTGCAACGCAGGCAGATGCGCTCTGCAAATGTCTTGGCACTAGTGGGACTATAGCAAAGTCCAATAGCCACGTATAGGATGCCACTAGGTACACTGAGTGTTTGCTAGTATAATGGCTTAGTTATAATTAGTTGGAGTGTGCAACGCAGGCAGATGCGCTCTGCAAATGTCTTGGCACTAGTGGGACTATAGCAAAGTCCAATAGCCACGTATAGGATGCCACTAGGTACACTAAGTGTTTGCTAGTATAATGGCTTAGTTATAATTAGTTGGAGTGTGCAACGCAGGCAGATGCGCTCTGCAAATGTCTTGGCACTAGTGGGACTATAGCAAAGTCCAATAGCCACGTATAGGATGCCACTAGGTACACTGAGTGTGTGCTAGTATAATGGCTTAGTTATAATTAGTTGGAGTGTGCAACGCAGGCAGATGCGCTCTGCAAATGTCTTGGCACTAGTGGGACTATAGCAAAGTCCAATAGCCACGTATAGGATGCCACTAGGTACACTGAGTGTGTGCTAGTATAATGGCTTAGTTATAATTAGTTGGAGTGTGCAACGCAGGCAGATGCGTTCTGCAAATGTCTTGGCACTAGTGGGACTAAAGCAAAGTCCAATAGCCACGTATAGGATGCCACTAGGTACACTAAGTGTTTGCTAGTATAATGGCTTAGTTATAATTAGTTGGAGTGTGCAACGCAGGCAGATGCGCTCTGCAAATGTCTTGGCACTAGTGGGACTATAGCAAAGTCCAATAGCCACGTATAGGATGCCACTAGGTACACTGAGTGTGTGCTAGTATAATGGCTTAGTTATAATTAGTTGGAGTGTGCAACGCAGGCAGATGCGTTCTGCAAATGTCTTGGCACTAGTGGGACTAAAGCAAAGTCCAATAGCCACGTATAGGATGCCACTAGGTACACTAAGTGTTTGCTAGTATAATGGCTTAGTTATAATTAGTTGGAGTGTGCAACGCAGGCAGATGCGCTCTGCAAATGTCTTGGCACTAGTGGGACTATAGCAAAGTCCAATAGCCACGTATAGGATGCCACTAGGTACACTGAGTGTGTGCTAGTATAATGGCTTAGTTATAATTAGTTGGAGTGTGCAACGCAGGCAGATGCGCTCTGCAAATGTCTTGGCACTAGTGGGACTATAGCAAAGTCCAATAGCCACGTATAGGATGCCACTAGGTACACTGAGTGTGTGCTAGTATAATGGCTTAGTTATAATTAGTTGGAGTGTGCAACGCAGGCAGATGTGCTCTGCAAATGTCTTGGCACTAGTGGGACTATAGCAAAGTCCAATAGCCACGTATAGGATGCCACTAGGTACACTGAGTGTGTGCTAGTATAATGGCTTAGTTATAATTAGTTGGAGTGTGCAACGCAGGCAGATGCGTTCTGCAAATGTCTTGGCACTAGTGGGACTAAAGCAAAGTCCAATAGCCACGTATAGGATGCCACTAGGTACACTAAGTGTTTGCTAGTATAATGGCTTAGTTATAATTAGTTGGAGTGTGCAACGCAGGCAGATGCGCTCTGCAAATGTCTTGGCACTAGTGGGACTATAGCAAAGTCCAATAGCCACGTATAGGATGCCACTAGGTACACTAAGTGTTTGCTAGTATAATGGCTTAGTTATAATTAGTTGGAGTGTGCAACGCAGGCAGATGCGCTCTGCAAATGTCTTGGCACTAGTGGGACTATAGCAAAGTCCAATAGCCACGTATAGGATGCCACTAGGTACACTGAGTGTGTGCTAGTATAATGGCTTAGTTATAATTAGTTGGAGCGTGCAACGCAGGCAGATGCGCTCTGCAAATGTCTTGGCACTAGTGGGACTATAGCAAAGTCCAATAGCCACGTATAGGATGCCACTAGGTACACTGAGTGTGTGCTAGTATAATGGCTTAGTTATAATTAGTTGGAGTGTGCAACGCAGGCAGATGCGTTCTGCAAATGTCTTGGCACTAGTGGGACTAAAGCAAAGTCCAATAGCCACGTATAGGATGCCACTAGGTACACTAAGTGTTTGCTAGTATAATGGCTTAGTTATAATTAGTTGGAGTGTGCAACGCAGGCAGATGCGCTCTGCAAATGTCTTGGCACTAGTGGGACTATAGCAAAGTCCAATAGCCACGTATAGGATGCCACTAGGTACACTGAGTGTGTGCTAGTATAATGGCTTAGTTATAATTAGTTGGAGTGTGCAACGCAGGCAGATGCGTTCTGCAAATGTCTTGGCACTAGTGGGACTAAAGCAAAGTCCAATAGCCACGTATAGGATGCCACTAGGTACACTAAGTGTTTGCTAGTATAATGGCTTAGTTATAATTAGTTGGAGTGTGCAACGCAGGCAGATGCGCTCTGCAAATGTCTTGGCACTAGTGGGACTATAGCAAAGTCCAATAGCCACGTATAGGATGCCACTAGGTACACTGAGTGTGTGCTAGTATAATGGCTTAGTTATAATTAGTTGGAGTGTGCAACGCAGGCAGATGCGCTCTGCAAATGTCTTGGCACTAGTGGGACTATAGCAAAGTCCAATAGCCACGTATAGGATGCCACTAGGTACACTGAGTGTGTGCTAGTATAATGGCTTAGTTATAATTAGTTGGAGTGTGCAACGCAGGCAGATGCGCTCTGCAAATGTCTTGGCACTAGTGGGACTATAGCAAAGTCCAATAGCCACGTATAGGATGCCACTAGGTACACTGAGTGTGTGCTAGTATAATGGCTTAGTTATAATTAGTTGGAGTGTGCAACGCAGGCAGATGCGTTCTGCAAATGTCTTGGCACTAGTGGGACTAAAGCAAAGTCCAATAGCCACGTATAGGATGCCACTAGGTACACTAAGTGTTTGCTAGTATAATGGCTTAGTTATAATTAGTTGGAGTGTGCAACGCAGGCAGATGCGCTCGGCAAATGTCTTGGCATTAGTGGGACTATAGCAAAGTCCAATAGCCACGTATAGGATGCCACTAGGTACACTGAGTGTGTGCTAGTATAATGGCTTAGTTATAATTAGTTGGAGTGTGCAACGCAGGCAGATGCGTTCTGCAAATGTCTTGGCACTAGTGGGACTAAAGCAAAGTCCAATAGCCACGTATAGGATGCCACTAGGTACACTAAGTGTTTGCTAGTATAATGGCTTAGTTATAATTAGTTGGAGTGTGCAACGCAGGTAGATGCGCTCTGCAAATGTCTTGGCACTAGTGGGACTATAGCAAAGTCCAATAGCCACGTATAGGATGCCACTAGGTACACTGAGTGTTTGCTAGTATAATGGCTTAGTTATAATTAGTTGGAGTGTGCAACGCAGGCAGATGCGCTCTGCAAATGTCTTGGCACTAGTGGGACTATAGCAAAGTCCAATAGCCACGTATAGGATGCCACTAGGTACACTGAGTGTTTGCTAGTATAATGGCTTAGTTATAATTAGTTGGAGTGTGCAACGCAGGCAGATGCGCTCTGCAAATGTCTTGGCACTAGTGGGACTATAGCAAAGTCCAATAGCCACGTATAGGATGCCACTAGGTACACTGAGTGTTTGCTAGTATAATGGCTTAGTTATAATTAGTTGGAGTGTGCAACGCAGGCAGATGCGCTCTGCAAATGTCTTGGCACTAGTGGGACTATAGCAAAGTCCAATAGCCACGTATAGGATGCCACTAGGTACACTGAGTGTTTGCTAGTATAATGGCTTAGTTATAATTAGTTGTAGTGTGCAATGCAGGCAGACGTGCTCTGCAAATGTCTTTGCACTAGTGGGACTATAGCAAAGTCCAATAGCCACAGATAGGATGCCACTAGGTACACTGAGTGTTTGCTAGTATAATGGCTTAGTTATGAGTTGGAGTGTGCAGAGGACAAGAGGGTACAGTGGCAGGATTGTGGTGCTCTGGGTAGAGGAATGGAAGCCTGCCTTTCTATTCCCTCCTAATGGTGAAATGCAGGGAGGAAATCCCTGACCTTGGCTGCACAGACGCTGGCGCTGTTTTCAGGACCTGTCACCTTAACTCTGACCCTGCCGGTTTGAGCCCTTAAAAGGACTGCTATAAAGTGCTCTCCCTATGCTGTCTAACGCTGTGTATGCAGCGCATACAGCTGTATCAGCGATAGGACTCAAGACGGAGCTGCGACAGTGATGTCTGACACCAAAGACGCAGAAGGCAGATAATGGCGTCCGTGAAGAAAATGTCCGGTTTTATAATGCAGGGACATGTGACATGCAGATCCTATCACACATGCCGTTGCTTCTCTGGCTCAAAGTCCACTTAGCTGTGTGTGTGTCTGGGATTGGCTGACATGCTGGCCCGCCCCACAAGACGCGCGCGCTTAGGGAAGGAAGACAAGAAAAAAAAAAAAAAAAATGGCGATCGCCATTATAGAAACAGCAGTGATCTGAAGGCGCTGTTCACGCACACTATACACTGAAATGTGATAATAGTTTGATTCACAGAGTGACTTACACTATTACAGCAGAAACCAAGCTATGATTTAGCTGTTTTTTGGCTGCTAGAACCGTTCTCGAACGTTTCTAGAACTATCGAGCTTTTGCAAAAAGCTCGAGTTCTAGTTCGATCTAGAACATGCCCCAAAATCACTCGAGCCTAGAACTGGAGAACCACGAACCACGAACCGCGCTCAACTCTACTCAGCAGCCCTCAAAATTTCCAGAGATTTTTTGGAAAGTCCCTGCCTAAAAATACCAGCCTGCGAGCACTCCAGAAATGGAGCATCACATGAGATTCTCCAATTCTTAGTGCTTCGCCTCATTTCCTCCCAATTGGCCTGCTACTGTAGCAATCGAGGTAATGGAGCTTGGGGTTCATTTCAGCTGTGGAGTATCCAAAAATACAAGTGTCATCAAACCCTGGTGCTATTAATGGAGAGGTGTCTAGTAACCCCCATTACTAGCTCAGTAATAATAAAGAAAAAATAAGCACTCCCCAACACTATCTCTCGTTCACTACTTTGTAAAAAAAAAAATCTCATGCAGGTCCAATGTAGTCAACCGAATGTGACGTGAACTGAATACAACGAAGTCCACAAATAGAAACCTGAAAAAAAAACCAAAACATAAAAAATACAGAAATAAAACAAGACACTTACCCTTATTGACCACTTTATTAAAAAAAAAAAAAATCCCACACAGGTTAAACATAGTCCATCAAATCTGACATAGTCCAGCATATCCAACAAAGGAAGAACAAAGCAAATGGACCTTTATTCTGACACACCACAGGCTTTGACAACAGCCAATTCTGGGTTACACTACACTGTACGTGACTCAGCAACTGTGATGAACGGTAACATTACTCATCAGCGCTGATCCCCTGGATGCTGGGTATTGTGACACAGCTGTGTTAACGGCTCATTTCTGCAGAACTGTGCTAACAACAGAATGGTTGCTGTTACTGTGCAGATCGCACAGTGCATAGCACAGGGATCAAAGCAGCTCCTTAAATGAGAGTCACTGATGACACTTTATTTCAAGGAGGGGGCAGAGGCTGCTATCCCTGTCACAGCCCCTACCCTGTCACTGAAATGAAGAGTCATCAGTGATTCTCATTTCAGGGACTATGCTCTTCGTTGCTGTGTCTATCCCTGCTCGCTGTACACTGTATAGTCTGCACAGTTACAGGGTTCACTCATATGTCACCTCAGATCAGCAATAATATTATAATCTGCCAGCAAGAGAGTGGTGTCTATACCCTGCATGCAGGAGAACAGTGATGTCACTAGCAGTGGTGCCACTAGTCTCCTGAATCCTGGGTATAGAAATTGCTCTGTTGACAGCTGATTATTACAGATCTGAGCCTACAATGGAGTGGACGGTTTCACTCTGCAAATTGTACAGTGCACAGCACAGGGAAGGACAAACAAGGAACACAGCAGGGACCATTGCCTCAGACTCTGCTTCCTGATGACACTTTGTTTGAGTATCCCAACATGCACTGGGATTTTCAAACGAATCGTCATCAGACAGGAAGTAGATAAAAATGCAATAGCAGTTAGATAGTGTAGTTAGGGAGTGGTAAGGAATTGTTAATGCAAGTATATTAGAAAATAGCTTAGGTTAGGGCATCAAATATATACTGGTTTAGAATCAAATTTACTTTTGCCTTTGGACCACCCCTTTATACTAACCTCAATAAGCCTTTAAGGGCTTATTGCATATATTTTGCACAGACAGTATTACATTGGAATACTTTGGAATTGCAAAATATTGCTATTAAAAAATAATTGAAAAAATATTACTAATTGAAAAATGTGTCTGGTGGGATATAAGAGCAAGTACATATTAAAAAAATAAAAAGGTTTAAAAAGAAAATAAACAAAGTTTAAACATAAACTTTAATAAATATATAACAATCAAGAAACTATATAAAAAAATAATCTCTTAAATTTGTACAGCCTAGAAAATACATTTAAAATATAAAAAACATTTACAAAATATGGCAGAATAATATTCTTGCACATTGTACTAAAACATTTGAAGCCCCTACTATCCGCCAGCTGTTTTTTCATGGTGGGTGATTTTGTTGCTCAGTTTACAGCAATATCTTTTGGTGTTTTTTGCAGTAGACGCGGAATAATGGCCCCCTGCTTAAAGATAAAGGCTTGTCTGCTTCAAGAACAAAGTGTATCTAACAGCTCTGGCTCTTAGGACTGGCAGTTACTTTACAGTCAATCCAAGATCCAATCCCAGCTGAAAAATTCTGCAAAAGTTAAAAAACCCCCCGCTATTATTAAGTGTAACAAACATGGATACTTAGGCAGTACATCAAGTGAAATTAACTTTTTATTCAATTCCATTGATGTGCTGCCCGCTATAAATGTTTTTATTAACTTTTGTTAACTGCTTTATCAAATCCACAGAGGCGTGTGCCCCCTGCTTCATGTCACCGAAGCTGCTACTTTTCATATAATTATATTACATAGTATTAAATGCATGTTACTGTGCATATATTACTTGTAAAAAAAAACAAACATATTGGATACTTATAGGACCAAAATACCCTGAAAAAGTCATTTAACAGTTGTTTAGTGTGAAATATGAATGATATTACCTTTCGATACATGTCTATGCTTTCTTAACAAAACTTTTCAGGATGTCTCCATTTCTACCTAATTTTTAGTGAAATTAATCTTTTGGGGGCTGCAACTGGATTAAATTCCAGCTGCAATGCACTTCTGGGCAGAAAATGCAAAACATTTTTCAGGCAAAATTATTCTGCTCCCTTGATTTAGATTTCAAGACATCTCCGCTTATACCTAATTTGTAGATTATTAAATGGCGGGCTGCATCTGGGATAAATTACTCAGTTCTCCAGGGAAGACCATGTTGGGTTTTGGCCCAAAATAAAAGTATTTTTCAAACAAAACTGTTTTGCTTCCTTGACATAACCTTTGGAGCATCTTTGTTTCCACTTAATTATTTTTAAACTAATTTTTTTTGAGGTCTGCATTTAGTGTGTAATTCCCAAGGAGAACCCTGCGCAGGATTACACATTATTGATTATACAGGTCTGGGCACAAAATGCAAAACATTTTTGAATCAAAATTCCTCTACTTTCTTGACTAAAATTTTCGGAGGTATCTGCTCCTCAACCTAATTTTTAGCAACATTGATTGTTTGGGGGGGTAGAGAACTTTGCGTAGGAGTGTTTCATTGCAAAGGGTTGAAATGCTGTGAATAAACAAGCGCAATAGAGTCTTATCCCAATATAAAGGGGAATATTCTGTTAACAAGATGTTCCCGTGTGTGATTGTGTCACCCACAACTAATAGTGAAGGTAAAAGACAGCTGCCACAAGGTCCACAAGCCCAGAAGCTGAAGCAGCGTGCAGGAACCAGAAGAAAATGTGGAGTAAAACTGCGCTGCTGTAGATGAAAAGAAGATCAAAATTGCCAGATAATAGATGAAAGTGATTTATTCAATGCTTTTCAAAGTGTAGCCTCACTTCTTGATCAGGAAATGTACCAAATTACAAAACAATAGTTACCTGGTTTAAATAGAAGCAAAACTCCCCCAAAAAGAGCACCAACTGAACTCATGACATGAAGCCATGGTTCTAGGGATTACCAGCATTCCTGATCTAAAGCTTGTAATATGTAAAAACATTACATTTTTTATTAGTGATAAATAGAAAGATTTGTAACACAGTTAGAAGGAAAGAAAAGAAAAAAAGATATGGAGAAAATATAGATAAAAACCGAAGACTACAAATATATGAAAAATTTGTTGTACGTAGCAGATAATGATTCTTGGTATACAGTGACTGCAACGTTGTTCAATAACGCAGATTTTTTTTGTATAAATAATATTTTTTTAGGATCTAGTGAAGATTCCAGGTTGGGTACTTTTCCCGAACTGGAATGTTAATTATACTATATGTATTCACTTTGAACAAATGAGATAGGTTAGGGGCAGATGTATGGTGCTCAATGCTGTTGAATACACGCTCATGAAAGAGACCTAATAAACAAATGAGAAATGTTGAGAAGGCATCACCTCAAGGGTTTCAAGTCCGAATCTAATTTTCGTTATTAATGGACAATTCTTCTGCTGATTGAGAATCTATTGTGGGATCTTCCAGTCCAGGTTCTTCATTCAGTGGTATCATTTGTTGGCACTAAGGCACATGGATGAAGAGGGGGATCACTTACAGAATAGAATCCTGATTCTCTGTTTCCTATAGCCTGGACATCATGTTACAGACAGAAAATACCATCTAAAATTGATATGACACACGGACACAGTGTTGATGCCACAAGATGGGAGTTTAGGGTGATCCATGAATTGTTTATAAAATGCATGTTCAGGTTACATATAGACCACTAGCCTGAACAGGTGAATTATAAGTTGAACCCGTGCAGAAATTTTCAGTCATTTTTATTGACTTACAAGCAATAATAAAATGGTGTGCATGATAACAAAAGTGAGAGTGACAATTTCTGCATAGTTTTTTAATCCCTTCACCTCAGAACTTGTTTTCACCTTCCTAACCAGGTCAAATTTTACAATTCTGATCAGTGTCACTTTATTAGGTAATAATTCTGGAATGCTTTGATATTTCCCAGTGATTCTGAGATTGTTTTTCCTAACACATTGTACTTCATGTTAGTAGTAAATTTTGGTCAATATGATTTGCATTTGTGCCGCCCCCGTGCCGGCAGCTGCCGCTGCTCAGATCCGGACCTTCAGGGGAGGTGGCTCGAGGGTCTCTGGACGCCGAATAAAATGGGGATATGTAGATGTACGGGCTAGGCCGTAATAAGTTCGTGATGCCACCCACGGTGTGTGGTGAGGTGAGACACCACCGCTGCTGTTACGGGGCACCCGGGGGAGATGTTGTGCAGCAAGTTGTTAACCCCTCTGTGGGCAGGGATGGTGGCCCCAGGACACGATGGCTCTGATGCAGGGGGAATGACAACTGCAGGGGGTGTTGGTGTACTCACTTTCAGTAAAACACACAAGTCTCTGGTAAACCAAGGTGGTGGTGGCCGGTTGCGTTCGGGATCCCCCACCCGGCTGGTGGTCTCTATCCTTTTCCTGCACTGTTTAAGTAGAAAAGACTTCCTAGTATGAAACGTTGGATTATTATATATAGGAGCAAATGTTTTTACACACGATCTAGGTCCTCTTTTTTTTTTTTTTCTTTTTCTTTTTGTATGAATAAAAAATAGTTTTGTCCTTTTTATAATGGAATATGTGTCAATTATCAACTAATATATGTTTTACACAGGTGATTTTTTGTACTTGTATGTATATAGGACGTCACAACTTGCAACGTGGCATCCTTTCCCGCTCGTTTTTTTCTTTTTGAGGGATGTTCCTATGACGTCACTATGTCTATATATTGTATGTACTGTCTAACCTGGACAGATTGGATGTTATTTCTATTCCTGGTGGTCCTGATGAAGGGGGCAGATGCTCCAGAAACGCGTCGACCTGAATGACAATAAAGTGACATTGATCTGAACATCTTCTGAAGTGATCTATTGGCGCGGCATTAAACACCTCTCTCTTGTGCTTTCTGTTATCTACCGGTTTTGGTGGCTGCAGCCCTGGATCTTTTGATATATGCGATTATAGTAGTTGTGGCTTCTCACAACTACAATTGGTGAGTAGGTTTACTCCCCCCTCCCCACCCCTTACATATTGGGGTAAGACCCTATTGCGCTTGTTTTTCCACAGCTGTTTTCTCTGTGTTGCTGTATTGGACCTGGCAAAGACCAGATCTTCTTCTTGGTGGACGTAGCAGCAGAGGGTCGCCATCCGTGGAGTTATGGACTATTTTAACAACCGCCTTTCCTCAAGGGAGAAGCTGATCCTTCAAACCGTAGATACTCCCGATTTACACAGTACTGGCTGGGATCTCAATCTGCTTGATATATATTCAGAGGAAGATACTGTGGTGATGAAGAAATTGTTCTTATGTCTAGAGGACTTGCTTAAAGAAGAGCTTCGTTTTGGGCTTGATGCCCGCTTTTTAACTATTTATTTGGAGGAGAAACTTTGCCCCAGGGGCCTTAGAATCAAGCACGATTCTCCCTTTCCCACTGATCCCGTTTTTTCTAATGAATGGGATAGTATTTTAAGGAATTGTATGCAGGGAATGCTGCAGTGTTTATACAAAAAACGGAACATCATTGCTACTGAGGCCTCCAACAATATTTCAGAACTATATAAGGATCTGAGTAAATATGATTTACACCCTGAATATAAGATTTTAAATTCTGACATAAATACCAAGTTGATCCAATTAGAACAAGACATGATTTTTCGTAAATCCAAGAAATTGCAAAGGGACAGATCTGACATGGTGCCCAAAAAGACACAGGAGGGGGAGGTGGCAGTGGTTACCAGAAATCCCCAGATCCATAGACCGAGATCACATAGTAACCATAGGAATTTTGTTAATAGTAAATACCATAAGAATAATACAGGCCAACGTGGAAGGAGAGACACTACTGGTGGTATTAGGGAGTCTGGGTCCACTGATGTTTCTAATGTGGCTTTTGTGTCCCAAACAGTGATGGTTCATCCACCGCCTACATGTACTATTGATGTTAACACAGATGAGGTTTTTGCAGCCGCTTCTACTACTATGGCTGTGGCAGAGGTCAATTCCATGGAGATTGATCCTATTAAACCTGTTGCCTCTGGACTACCCCAGTCCGGTGAATCTATTGATTTTGAGGATACTAGGAAGCAATTGGAAGCTTTAAGGTCACAGATTGAGAGAATTCGTAGTAAAAGGGATTCCTTGTCCTTTCTGGATGTTGATAGGGCTCCCCCACCGGGGGTTGAGCAGCTGGATGATGATGTCATTGACCTTTTAGAGTTATCGGTACATGATGACTATTTACCCCTTCCTACTACATCCGTGACCCTTGAATGTAACCCTATCCCTCCTTCTTCTGTCCCTGTACCAGGCGGTTGTGGGGATGGGATTGTTACAATTGATAACACACATAGGGACAATGTATGTGTGCCTTTTTTACCGCCAGCCAGGAGCACGCAGGTGCCTATCACGGATTTTTTAACACCAAGGACAGGGAAAAGAAAAAACACTTTAGAGGAACCAGAGCTGGGCACAGGCTCAAGCAAAAAAGAGAAAAGGAGCATGTAATTAAGGATGATTCCTCTGGCATTTTCAACCTCTCTAGTCATAATCTATCTAAGAGTGAGTTAAAGGTCCTGAAAAAAGGCCTCTCTTTTTGCCCGGTAAGATCGTCCAACGATTTTGAACTTTTTCTGGACTTTCAGAAATTCATCAGAAAACTCACACTTACTAGACACTTTCAAGTCAACAAAACAGTACCCACTCCCATAGATGGTAATACTGATGGTTTCCTACACACTGATTTTAAAGTGAAATCGAATTTTTATCCCGTACACAGTGTAGGTCATCATATTAAGACCTTTAATGATCTAGTTCTGGAGGATTTCAAGAGACTCCACAAGAATAGAGTACCCCCTAAGGCTAATTTAACTAGGGAAGAAAAAATGGCTCTTGCGTCCCTGAAGAGTAATCATAACCTTGTCATCCGTGGTGCGGACAAAGGAGGTGGCATTGTCCTACAGGATAGGAACAGTTATGTACAGGAAGCTTTAAGAATGCTATCCAATAAAGCACACTATGAGATAGTGCAAGTGTCTGCATATCAGGAGTCTATCGGTGCATATCGTATTTTAATAAAGAATGCTTTTGACAGGGGAATTCTCAATCAGAATGAATACAAATTTTTGGATATTAAAAATCCTAGAACAGCATTTTATTACCATTTACCGAAGATCCATAAATGCTTGATTGACCCCCCTGGGAGACCTATTATCTCAGGTATTGGGGCCTTGACCGAGAATTTGGCGGCATATGTTGACTCCGTTTTGAGAATACATGTGACAAATCTAAGGAGTTTCCTGAGGGACTCGCCCCACCTCATTAGTATTCTAAAGGAGGTCGTTTGGAAGGATTCATTTCTGTTTGTGACTCTAGATATTGCGTCCCTTTACACTAATATTTCGCATAGTTTAGGGCTCGAGTGTGTCAAACAGTATTTAGAGGTGGATGACCGTTTACCTGCGGCACAAAAATACTTTGTCTTAGACAGTATGGAGTTTATCTCTAAAAATAACTATTTCATGTTCCAGGACAACATGTACCATCAACGTTGTGGCGTTGCTATGGGTTCCAAGGCAGCACCGACCTTTGCAAATTTAGTAATGGGACTTTTTGAGATACAACACATCTACTCCTCGGAACTGTTTAAGCATGTAGTTGTCTATAAAAGGTATATAGATGACTTATTCATCATTTGGGACAATACCGAAAACAACTATTTAAAATTCCTGGAAGGGATAGAAAGTAATGGTTGGGGCTTGAAATTCGCCCCTACTGTGGAACAGGCCTCTATTAATTTTTTAGATCTGACCATCTCACATGCGGAGGGCTCTCTCCTCACGAAAACCTTTTTTAAAAAAGTTGACAGCAACGGGTATATCAACTTTAGTAGTAACCATTACGATAAGTGGTTACTTAATGTCCCTAAAAATCAATATCAAAGGGTAAGGAGGAATTGTACGCTAGATGATGACTTTAAGGACCAAGCGAAGATCTTAAAAGAGAGGTTCTTGGACAAGAAGTATTCGCTTACGGTAGTGAAGAAGGCATATCAAGATGCTATACTTCAAGGGCGGAATGTGAGCTCTGGTGTTGATAATAATGGGTCTGATAGAACGGTGCCCACCACCACTAATAGGAGTTTTTCTTCCAACTTTTTAACCACTTTTAGCTGTGATGGAGAGGCCATCAAGGGGATTTTAAGGAAACATTGGTCAATACTATGTAATGACCCATACCTTAAGGGAGTGCTGCCATCCCGTCCGGGGGTCACCTTTCGCAGGGCCCTGACTATAAAAAACCAGCTGGCCCCTAGCAGGTTAAGGGGTCCACCGAGCTGTGTAGGGACCAATAAACCGATGGGGTCCTATAAGTGTTTCACCAAAAATTGCATGTGCTGCAGGTCGATCCAGCATGGGCGGGTCAGCTTTGGATGTAGCCCTGGAAGTATGGATTTTGTTATACGAGGACACCTTACGTGTCAATCGGATTATGTCATCTATCTGATTGAATGTGACTGTAACAAACGGTATATAGGGAGGACCACACAAGCCCTTCATAATCGTATTAATTCGCATAGGCACAATATTAAAATAGGGTACATGCTCCATGGTTTGTCCCGACACACTACTATTTGTCATGAAAAGAAAATCGCCTTGAAGGTTACTCCGATTGAGCATATATCTTCGTTCGTCACGAATAGGATGGAGACCCTAAACAAAAAAGAAACGTACTGGATCTATAAACTTAATACTTTAAAACCCCATGGCCTTAATGAGATCACTGACCTGTTCCACTGAGTTTTACACATTTTTACACATATATATATATTTTTTAATTAATGTGTAATATATATATTTTATATATATATATATATATATTTTTAATACAATTGATTTTTCATGTTTTTATTGTTGAAATGTTTTATTTATATGCAATAATTTTATGGTTATATGCATTGGGAGTTTTAATAAGGTCACCATACCCGTACTGTATATATATATTTTTTACATGATGGATTTTGTCCGGTCTGACAGAATTACAACAGAACATGGGCTCCATGGTCTCTATATATATATATATATATATATTTTTTTTTTTTTTTTTCTGGAGTTGGTGCCGTTGTTGGGGACCGATCTTTCATTATACTGGTGTGAAATGAGCCCCGGTTGGTAAAATAGCGTTTATCGCTGTTATATATACTACTGAGCGTCCCTTTTATACCACCGGTTGGTAAAATAGCGTTTGTCGCTGTTATATATACTACTGAGCGTCCCTTTTATACCCCTGGTCTTCCCTGATTATATATACTACTGAGCGTTCCCTTTATACCCCTGGTCTTCCCCGATTATGGGATTTGTCGGGTGGAGCGCAGCGGTGGTACATTTTGCTGTCTTGTTTCCCTTCTTTGCTCTGGTTTTGGGACTATTTTGACTGGGTTATTCCATTTCCGTGGTGTTTTCCCTGTTTTCTTATGCACTTTTATATGTGCATGTACTGTACATGTGTTCACACTTAGAGTCCTTAGTAGGGGTGTGGGCACTGCCCCTTTTATTTATATATAGGACTAGGTTTTAAGTTTATACTTCTGTCCGTTTTTTTACCAACCATCACGGGTGGCCTTGAGATATGTCTCGGCTTCGGTGTGTGTCCAATCACTATTGGAATTTGTGGCTGTGATCATACCTCTACTCTGATCATTGCGTGATCAGGATTATGTTCACGTTTTGTCCAAATAGCTAGGGTCATATGGGTGCATTATGTTGGTGCTGGGTCACATAGACTCATAGGGTCTAAGCATGCGCAGTGGGTTTGGTTCCTACGCTCTTGCCCTCCCGTGAACTTTTGCCGGCTCCTTATCTTGACTGGGCTCGGGCGCATGCTCCTTTCTATTTTTTCCCACGGTCTTGCCCTTGGTTGAACCGCGGTCTGAGTTCACTGATCAGAAGCGGTTCTTCAAAAGGCTTTAATTCCTCTTTCTTTCACATCACCTGCACTTTCATTTGTCGGGTGAAAGATAGTTAATCACTGGTGGCGGCATGTTATAATGCCTTGTCTTCGTTCTACATGATGTGAAATAAACATAGAAGGTCTAGGGTTCTTCTCCCTTCTCTGGGAGATCGCCTACTTGTTCAGCACATGAAACCAGTATGATACTCACTGGTTTACACTTACAAGAATGCGATTATTATATATAGAAGCAAATGTTTTTACACACGATCTAGGTCCTCTTTTTTTTTTTTTTCTTTTTGTATGAATAAAAAATAGTTTTGTCCTTTTTATAATGGAATATGTGTCAATTATCAACTAATATATGTTTTACACAGGTGATTTTTTGTACTTGTATGTCAAGGGTATATAGGACGTCACAACTTGCAACGTGGCATCCTTTCCCGCTCGTTTTTTTCTTTTTGAGGGATGTTCCTATGACGTCACTATGTCTATATATTGTATGTACTGTCTAACCTGGACAGATTGGATGTTATTTCTATTCCTGGTGGTCCTGATGAAGGGGGTAGATGCTCCAGAAACGCGTCGACCTGAATGACAATAAAGTGATATTGATCTGAACATCTTCTGAAGTGATCTATTGGCGCGGCATTAAACACCTCTCTCTTGTGCTTTCTGTTATCTCTCTGGGACTTGAAATTCCCTTTCAATACCAGAAATTTCATGTCCATGATGCTGTGGTCTGGGTTACAAAAATGTTTGGCCACAGGTAGATCTATTATTTTTTCCTTAATTGTGTGGTGGTGAGAATTCATCCTTGTCCTGAGCTGTTGTCCTGTCTCCCCTACATACAGACCCCCAGTTGGACATTTGGTACATATAATTAAGTACACCACATTGGTTCTGGTGCAGCTGAAGGTACCTGGGATCTTGTAGTCCTGATGTGATCTGGGAATCTTTATCTTGTCCGTTGTCAATATAAATGAACAGGTCTTACATTTTTTCTGGTTGCAGGGAAATGTTCCTGTTGTTGTTGGAGAAGATAGGGAGTTTCAGACATTGATGCTTCTTAGATTTGGGGGCTGTCTAAAACACAAAAGTGGGGGGTCTGGAAAAATAGATTTTAATCGGGCATCTTTTTGCAGTAATGGTTGTAGTTTCCGTGCAGCTCCTCTAAACACCTCCAGATGTGGATTGTAGGTGACTACAAGAGGGACCCGATTGTTTTCTTCTTTAGTTTTATAATGTAGGAGATGGTTTCTTGATATTCTGGTGGCTCTTGTAATCTGGTTTTCAATTGTTCTTGGGTGGTAGCCTTGATTCAAAAAGGTCTTTATGAGGCCCTCAAGGTGATTGTCTCTATCTGTAGTGTCGGAACATATCCGATTGTACCTGATGGCCTGGCTGTATACAATAGAGTTTTTTATGTGTATTGGATGAAAACTGTCCCATTTCAGGTATGTTGGATGGTCAATTGGCTTCTTGTACAGGGATGTCTCTATTTCATTGTTCCGTAGTTTAACGATGGTGTCCAAGAAGTTGATTTCCGTGCAGGAGTAGTTGAGTGTTAGGTTGATGGTGGGATGAAACTGATTAAAGTGTTCATGGAAGGTCTTCAGCTGCTGCTTAGACTCTGTCCAGATGATTAAAATATTGTTAATGTAACGGTAGTAGGCCAGAGGCCTGATAGGACAAGAGGATAAAAAGTCACTTTCAAGCTTGGCTATGAAAAGATTTGCATATTGTGGTGCCATTTTGCTTTTCATTGCAGTCCCAGTCTCCTGTAGATATATGTTATTGTCAAATGCAAAGTAATTATGGGTGAGGATGAATTTTGCAAGCTTCACTACAGAATCGGCATCAGTTCCTGTATTTTCCAGGAAAACTTTGCAAGCATTTAATCCATCCTGGTGTGGAATATTCGAGTACAAGGATTCCACATCCATGGTAGCAAGGATGGTTCCCTCTGGAAGAGGACCTATTGCTGATAGTTTTTTCAATAGGTCAGTAGTGTCCTGGATGTAGCTGGTTGTATCCTTTACCAAGGGTTTAAGGATACCCTCTACCCATCCAGAGACTTGTTCAGTCAGGGTGCCCACACATGAAATGATGGGTCTTCCTGGGTTTCCAGATTTGTGAATTTTGGGAAGCATGTAGAATGTGCCTATTCTTGGACTTACCGGTATCAGTTCATTAGCTGTTGAGGATATGTCAGGCAGACAAGAGACCAACTTGTTAAGTTCCTTGTAATAGTCCTGTGTAGGGTCAGGCTCCAATTTTTTATAGTAGCGTGTGTCCATCAGTTGTCTGTGTGCTTCATTCATGTAGTCTGATTTGTTCATCATGACTATTGCACCCCCCTTGTCTGCAGGTTTCATGATGATTTCTTTCTTGGTTTTCAAAGATTTTATGGCCCTTCTCTCCTGGGAACTGATGTTGGATGGTTGCCTCCTGTGTGTGTCTAGGAGAGTGGATTTTACCAAACGTCTTAAAGTGTCTATATAGTTATCCAAATGAGGGTTGCGTCCTGGTGGAGGTGTCCAATCTGATCTTTTCCTGGTTGTCAAGATCCGTCTTCCTTCAGTCTGGGTGGATTCTGAAACATCTGCATCGTTAAAATATTCCCTCAGACGTAGTCTCCTGAAGTAATCTTCCATGTCGCTGCAGAGTTCAGTTTTGTCTAGAGCTTTAGTAGGACAAAATGAGAGTCCTCTAGAAAGCACAGCAAGTTCCACTTTGTTGGGTTTGTAATCCGAGAGATTGATAACACAGTTAGATGCTTTTGTGTCTTGAATGGAGTGGTTGTCCAAGTTGTAAGGTTTTGGCTTTGTTCTCAACCTGTTTGTATTAAGTCCTGAATTGAGGCGCAGTCTATGTAGCTTCTTTTCCTTGTTGTGGATCAGAAGGGTTCGTAGTCTGTAGTAGTATTGTTGTACTTTTTGCTCTGTGCCTTCTGGAAGTGTCTTCCTTTGTGTTTCAAATTCTCTCTGGATTTTACTCTTGATGCTGTAGAAGACATGCAAAAGGTGGTTCCTTAAGACCCAGTTGCACACAATGACTTACCAGCGATCCTGAAAACGATGCGACCTGATAGAGATCGCAGGTAAGTCACTGGTAGTTCGCAGGTGAGATGTCACACAGTCAGATCTTACCAGCGATGCAGGAACAATACAGGTCGCAGTAGCGACCTGTATAACGATCTCAGCAGTCACTGTGACCTGTCACACACAGTGTCAAACACAGCGATGTGTCCTGCCCAGCAAGGGACATATACATACATCATCGCCTTGGAAGAAAATGGCCTGGATGGACCATTCTGCAACAACGACTAGAAAGATCTCACAGCAGGGGCCTGATCGCGGGTAGGTGTCACACGTAACAAGATCGCTAACGGGATCGCTACTGCGTCACAGAAAACGTGACTCAGCTGCGATCTCGCTAGCGATCTCGTTATGTGTGATGGTACCTTTAGGCGGGCTTTGCACACTACGACATTGCAGGTGCGATGTCGGTGGGGTCAAATTGAAAGTGACGCACATCCGGCGTCGCAGGCGATATCGTAGTGTGTAAATCCTAGATAATACGATTAACGATCGCAAAAGCGTCGTAATCGTATCATCGGTGTAGCGTCGGTGAATTCCATAATTACGCTGACGCGACGGTCCGATGTTGTTCCTCGCTCCTGCGGCAGCACACATCACTGTGTGTGAAGTCGCAAAAGCGAGGAACATCTCCTACCTGCGTCACCGCGGCTCCCGTCGGCTATGCGGAAGGAAGAAGGTGGGAGGGATGTTTACATTCCACTCATCTCCGCCCCACCGCTCCTATTGGCCGCCTACCATGTGACGTCGCAGTGACGCCGCACGACCCGCCCCCTTAATAAGGAGGCGGGTCGCCGGCCAGAGTGATGTCGCAGGTCAGGTGAGTGCATGTGAAGCTGCCGTAGTGATAATGTTCGCTACGGCAGCTATCACAATGATATCGCAGCTGCGACGGGGGCGGGGACTATCGTGCTCGGCATCGCAGCATCGGCTTGCGATGCCGCAGCGTGCAAAGTACCCCCAAGTCTCTCAGAAGTCCTGTGACAAAGGTTTTGTGCATAATGGGTATTGTAGGTATGTAGAATTGGGTTTGTAATCCAGAGTCCTTTGGGGATCAGATTCTCCTTTTTGCATTTAGATAAGAAAAATATGTCGCTGTCCAGTTGTGCGCGTTTCTTCAGAAGTGTCTTAAGTTCCATAAAGATGCGCTACATTCCGGTATCCTCCATTTTGATACAGGTAAAATATATCTTTGTACCGTGTTAGCCAGTAGAGATAAAAAATTGTTTAAGAGAACTGAAGTGGTTAGTGGTTGGCTAACTGGAAAGATGGTAATAATAGCAAGCTTTCGAGACTACTCAGGTCTCTTCATCAGGCATGGAATAACACAAAATCTGAAGAGTCACATATTTGTACACAACAGGACATAGAATAGTGCAGTAAAAAAAAAAAACAACAACAAAAAAACAAGTTGTATGAAACAGAACTCTCACTATGGCAGGGGGGCAAACTGTTGTGGCCATAAATATTGCTGCAGTTCAGTGTGAAAGTTTTATTGTCCTCTGATTAGGGTCTGGTCCAGGGCTGTGATGCGCTCGGATGGTCAGAGGAGCACATCTCTTAACTGATGTAAAAAGACATGAATCCATGAGACACATTCATTCCTGCTCTGAATGTGTCAAAGGTCATCATAAGTTTGTACTCCCATAGTCTCCTATCTCTCTGGGACTTGAAATTCCCTTTCAATACCAGCAATTTCATGTCCATGATGCTGTGGTCTGGGTTACAAAAATGTTTGGCCACAGGTAGATCTATTATTTTTTTCCTTAATTGTGTGGCGGTGAGAATTCATCCTTGTCCTGAGCTGTTGTCCTGTCTCCCCTACATACAGACCCCCAGTTGGACATTTGGTACATATAATTAAGTACACCACATTGGTTGTGGTGCAGCTGAAGGTACCTGGGATCTTGTAGTCCTGATGTGATCTGGGAATCTTTATCTTGTCCGTTGTCAATATAAATGGACAGGTCTTACATTTTTTCTGGTTGCAGGGAAATGTTCCTGTTGTTGGAGAAGATAGGGAGCTTCTGACAATGATGCTTCTTAGATTTGAGGGCTGTCTAAAACACAGATGTGGGGGGGTCTGGAAAAATAGATTTTAATCGGGCATCTTTTTGCAGTAATGGTTGTAGTTTCCGTGCAGCGCCTCTAAACACCTCCAGATGTGGATTGTAGGTGACTACAAGAGGGACCCGATTGTTTACTTCTTTAGTTTTATAATGTAGGAGATGGTTTCTTGATATTCTGGTGACACTTGTAATCTGGTTTTCAATTGTTCTTGGGTGGTAGCCTTGATTCAAAAAGGTCTTTATGAGGCCCTCAAGGTGAAATGTCTCTATCTGTAGTGTTGGAACATATCCGATTGTACCTGATGGCCTGGCTGTATACAATAGAGTTTTTTATGTGTATTGGATGAAAACTGTCCCATTTCAGGTATGTTGGACGGTCAATTGGCTTCTTGTATAGGGATGTCTCTATTTCATTCTTCCGTAGTTTAACGATGGTGTCCAAGAAGTTGATTTCCGTGCAGGAGTAGTTGAGTGTTAGGTTGATGGTGGGATGAAACTGATTAAAGTGTTCATGGAAGGTCTTCAGCTGCTGCTTAGACTTTGTCCAGATGATTAAAATATCGTCAATGTAACGGTAGAGAGATAGGAGACTATGGGAGTACAAACTTATGATGACCTTTGACACATTCAGAGCAGGAATGAATGTGTCTCATGGATTCATGTCTTTTTACATCAGTTAAGAGATGTGCTCCTCTGACCATCCGAGCGCATCACAGCCCTGGACCAGACCCTAATCAGAGGACAATAAAACTTTCACACTGAACTGCAGCAATATTTATGGCCACAACAGTTTGCCCCCCTGCCATAGTGAGAATTCTGTTTCATATAACTTGTTTTTTTTTTTTTTTACTGCACTATTCTATGTCCTGTTGTGTATAAATATGTGACTCTTCAGATTTTGTGTTATACCATGCCTGATGAGGAGACCTGAGTAGTCTAGAAAGCTTGCAATTATTACCATCTTTTCAGTTAGCCAATAAAAGGTATCAACCACTGAGGACTTCAGTTCTTTTAAACAATTTTTTTATCAGCAATTTGTCATTTTACCAATAAAGTTAACAAATCAATTTTTTTTAGCAACCACATCATATATGAACTGACTGAGGTTTCTATGTGAGAGAAAATACTCAAAGTGATGCCATTTCAAAAATGTCACCCCTCAAAGTGCTCAAAACAACATTCAAGAAGTTTATTAACCCTAAAGGTGCTTCACAGGAAGTAAAGCAATGTGGAAGGAAAAATTGAAAATGTTACCTTTTCCCACAAAAATATTACTTTAGCCCCAAATGTTTCATTCTTACAAGGTTAACAGGAGAAAATGGACCATAAAGTTTGCTGTAAAATTTATTTTTTTTGCTGTGAAAATAAAAAATGAATTTATATCACAAAAATGTAGCTTTAACCCCAAATGTTTCATTTTCACAAGAATAACAGGAGAAAGTACATACAGTTTGTTGTGCAATTATGGATACCATGTTGCATTTGCCAAGCCCCTGATATGCCTAAACAGAGGAAACCCCCACAATTGACCCTATTTTGGTAACTGCACTCCTAAAGGAAATTATCTACGGGTGTAGTGAGCAATTTTAACCCTCAGGTGATTTCAGGAATTGTATAGCATTGGACAGTGAAAATATTTTTTTCCCCTCTTTTATACTGCACTGGCTCCAGAAAGGATAATGGATAGAGATGAGCGAACTTATTTGCTAAAACTCAAATTTGGTACGAGCCTTGGCTGGTTTGGCTCAGAAATCCAAACACCTTTTCCAAAAGTTGGTAATGTTCGGTTTTGTTCGATAGATGTTTGTGTCTTTTATGATACTTTACTATTACTTTGTCTACTATAGTTTTGCTGAATGATGAGGGGGGGATGAGTTTGATGTGGAGAGGGGGTGAGAAGAGGTCAGAGGAGTGGCGGACTTTTCTTTCTCTTAACTTTATGTGTGTATTTTCTGGCAACAAATCAGGGCACAGAAAATATCCACAATGTTCAGACACAAGGGCTTGTGTCATTGGCTGCTGTCTAAGTCACATGTCCACATATAAAATGTATACATATAAAATGTGGACATGTGATGTCGGCGCCACTTTGTGATTTCTTAAGCTTAGGGATGGTGCTATCACCGCTGCTGTTAGACAGTTAGCTTAGGTAAGAGTTTAATCATTGGTAGCTGAGGACGGAAGGCGATAGTGTACAATAGGGAAGTGCAGCGTAGGGAATGTTGTATGCCACAAATCGGCATTTCATCATCTTGTGATGAACGGCGGAAGTGAGCACACAGCAACTGTGTCTTCTGCAGCAGCACATCCAGGCCGGGACAGTGACCTAGAAATTACTGTACAGCAAGGTTGAGGATGTGAGCCATGCAAGGCACGTGTGTGGGGTTCCCCGGGCTAGGACCGCTACCATATTTTCACCGTTATTGCATATGGCCTTCCCTGGCTCCAAGTTCAGTGGAGACAGCCATTGCTGAAACTCAGCCTGGATAGCTGTACCCAACTTTGCAGTTGGTTGACTTTGTTGTCCAATGTATTCTAATTAAACTCTGCCTGATTTTGGTTAGCCCTGGCTATGTTGAATGGGGGTGGGGAAATTCTCTTTGCACTATTGGAATGCATGTCATATTAATGGAGATGTTCAGGGTGCAGGTGGAAGCCCTGTAGGACATGGAAGAGGCAGAAGCAGTGGAGGAAGTGGTAGATATAGAGGTTTGTCCAGAAAGCCTAGGGGATTTCAATACTGGTGGAGCACCCCTTCACCCCAGCAACAAGATTCACCCAGTGCCCAGTCAGTGAGATGTAATGCCCCTGGTCATGTTTGCTCATCCAGGAGTCAGTGGTGAAATTCACCTTGACAGACACAAAGATTTTCAAGAAACCATCTGCTCTGTGGCCTCCCTTCTAACAGTCTCACACCCCTACAATCTATTTTAAACTATGCTGCCCAACTAATCCACGTGTCCTCCCGCTACTCCCCGATCTTTCCTATCTGCCAATCCGTTCACTGGCTTCCCATTGCCCAATAACTCCAGTTCAAAACCCTAACTATGACTTACAAAGCCATCCACAACCTGTCTCCTCCCTACATCTGTGACCTAGTCTCCCGGTACTTACCTGCACATAACCTTCAATCCTCACAAGATCTTCTCTACTCCCCTCTCATATCTTCTTCCCACGATCGCATCCAATATTTCTCCCATGCCTTTCCCATACTCTGGAATGCTTTGCCACAATATATCAGTCTCTCGCCTACCTTGACAAGCTTCAAAATGACCTGAAGACCCACCTGTTCCGACAAGCCTACAACCTGCCGTAACCCTCAGTCTGATACAGCACCATATGTAGCAGCTCTACCCTCACCTACTGTATGTATCCTCACCTATCCCGTGTAGACTGTAAGCCCTCGTGGGCAGGGTCCTCTTTCCTCCTGTACCTGTCTGTGCCTTGTATTGTTTATGATTATTGTACTTGTCCCTATTATGTATACCCCTTTCACATGTTAAGCACCATTAAAAAAATGGCGCAATAATAATAATAATAATAATAATGTCTGCCTCAACAGCAGGACCTCCTGGCTGGACTGGCTACCCTAAACCACCTTTATCTTGGGTAAGCCCTTTTCTCTCTGCTCAATATTAGTTGACAATTGTACTGATCACTGAGGCTGGTGATACTACCTATATAGGTTCATTTACCTTCTCTCACAGTCTGTGATCCTTTCTACTTTAGCCCTTTATATTATGAGCCTTGGCTGCAGCTTTACCCATAGCATTTCTTATGTTTG
Organism: Anomaloglossus baeobatrachus; assembly: GCF_048569485.1. Lineage (NCBI taxonomy): Eukaryota > Metazoa > Chordata > Amphibia > Anura > Aromobatidae > Anomaloglossus > Anomaloglossus baeobatrachus. The sequence continues at coordinate 570,496,661 of NC_134353.1, read as the reverse complement.
TACTGACAGCTAGTAATATCTCTTTCACTGTTGCCATATAAATTCTGGTCCAGGTGATCCTTTCCAGAAGTTCTGTTTTTTTGGCTCCCTGGAACCATTTTTTGTGCTTTAGGGTATTTATGTTATATTGTATTATTTTGATGTATAAAAACCCATATACTATACATTTTTTTCTACTGGTATATATTGGTATATTTTTTTGATTCCATCATATACATACTGTATGTATATCTTATAGTATCTTTCATGAATGTGTTTTTGTATATGTTATAGACATTTTTTTTATCAAAATTTCATAAATAGTTATACACCTAGTACTCAGGCACTTTAGAACCAATTTTTTGGATGATTCGTACTTTTAGCGATCCTGTGGTTCACGGGACCCTGGTGTATGTTCCCTATCCCATGCTTCTATATCCTTTATACTACTTTTTACATATAAATATCAAAAATACCTTCAGATAAAAAATTCGTTAGAATTAAATAAATAAAGGGAATGATGGTGCAAATAGTATTAAAATTATTATTTTTATTCAACAATTAAAATAAATATTTTACAAACCCATATAAATATTAGGTAGGAAAAAAATGTCCCATAAATTATAGCAGCGGTTTTACTAGGAAAATAAAGTGCATAATGCCAAGATCACTTAAAAAGTCAATCCCTAATATATGACAAAGTGCACAGTGCAAAATTGTATCTAAATCCTATGCCATATATAAATAAGGTTGTGGTATAATGATCCTATGTAAAAAGATTTTATCAATGATTTAATTTGCAAGGAAAATAATACCTTAAGTGATCTGTAAACGCTCCAAAGTATACCGCAAAGCCCCGACACGTGTTTCAGCGATCCTTTCCTCAGGGGGTGCTCAACAGGTACAGATCCCCTAGACAAAATCAGCATACGGTGCAGCCAATCCCGAGATAGATTCACCCAATGCAGAGGGAGGCACTGGGAGTGCGTGTTAATGGGGTATATATACCTTCATTGATTAAGAAGTCATCAGCTGAACCACATTACAATTTTACTGATATTAGGAAATGGGGAGCGCCATCTTGGTACACCCTGCGCATGCTCACAAATCGTCTATGGTATAGCAAAATACAAAGAATGACAAAGGGTGCCATGTTAGAACACCCTGGGCATGCGCACCAGAACAGTGTCGCAAGGTGTATGGGTAATCTATAACCCTGCCCACACGAAACAGTGCACCAAACTTGTGATCTCATCATAGTTTGTTTGCAGTCCACAGTGAGACGCAGCGCTCGCGCATGCGTATAACAATGGAGTAGCTCAAGATGCTCTACAAAAAATACAAAAGCATCTTTACATATACAATATGGCTATCAGAAAAGACCCTTTTCAACCAGAACTCCTTAACACATACTGTATATAATGCAGTATAGAGCATATATATCAAATTTAAGGTATACCAAAATATAATGATGTAAAGGGCCATAATGGCAATGGTTACAGATACACAGGGGCGGACTGGGCTGTCTAGGGCCCACCAGGGGAATTGACTCCAGGGGCCCACCCTACAGCTAAATATAAACACCCATTAGCGTTATCCCCATTATTGTGTTGCTTTGACTGTATACACAGACGGCTCCTGCACATCTATATTGTGCACCATAACTGGGATGTACAATTATAGTCGTTTGCAGTAATGGGGTCTTTGGTGAAAACAAGTTATCACCGATCCACAGGGTAGGTTGGTGATAACTTATTGATCGGTGGAACCAGACCAGTGGAAACCGCACCGATTGGAAGATTGGGGAACTTTTTGCAGCGGCAGGTGGGGTGTGTGACCGCAGCTCCATTCATCCTCTGTGGGGTGGGATGTGTGACCGCAGTTCCATTCATCCTCTGTGGGGTGGGGTGTGTGACAGCAGCTCCATTCATCCTCTGTGGGGTGGGGTGTGTGACCGCAGCTCCATTCATCCTCTGTGGGGTGGGGTGTGTGACAGCAGCTCCATTCATCCTCTGTGGGGTGGGGTGTGTGACCGCAGCTCCATTCATCCTCTTTGGGGTGGGGTGTGTGACCGCAGCTCCATTCATCCTCTGTGGGGTGGGATGTGTGACCGCAGCTCCATTCATCCTCTGTGGGGTGGGATGTGTGACCGCAGCTCCATTCATCCTCTGTGGAGCAGCCAGATAATAACAAGAACAGCGCTCACAGCCACTGAGGGAATGAATGGATCAGGGGTTGAGTCGGACACGAGCTCCAGTGTAATGGGGATAAAAGTTGCACGATTGGTGCATGTCCCAGCAATCGGTCCACACAGATGAATAAGTTATCACTTATCTTTAGGCCATGTTCACAAACTTTTTCTCTGATTTTACTGCTCCTGGTTTTGGCTTCAAATACTAAGTTAAAAAAAACTCACTGAATACTCAGTGTGTGCACGTGGCCTTAGTAAAGGTGATTACTTGTTTTCACTGGAGAATCTCTGTAAGTGCATATTTACTGCAGTGTAATAGTCACAGGACAGGGCAGGACAGGGAGGGGAGGGGTTAAATGTTTAAGTATTTAATTTCTACTGGAAAAAATCTCCCCCTTATAGAGAGAAAAAGTGACCTCCATACACAACACAATCCACTATACCAAAACCAATAATACCATATACAAGGGGGAAATACCGCCACACCGCGACCAGACAACATATTACCACCACATAGTGACCAAATACAACCACATACAAGGGATAAATACCGCCACACAGTGATCAGACAACATATTACCACCAAACAGTGAACAAATACAGCCACATACAAGGGAGAAATACCACCACACCGTGACCAGACCACATAGTGACCGAATACAACCACATACAAGGGAGAAATACCGTGACTTACTTACCAGTGACGTCTCTAGCTGACTTTATTCATCTTCGCTTTTTCTCTTCATCCGGCGCTGACCGTCATCACTTCTTCCTGCCATGACGCGACTCTGCAGAAAATAACAGTCACCTATAGCCGATCACTGCCAGAGAACATTCCTCACTATTTCCCCAATTTCTACACCACGTCAGACTCTTGTTCCCCCATTGGAGACAGTATCCTCAAAATTAACTTATATTTCATCAGTAATAATGTCCCCTAATTTGCCCCTACAGTAATTATGCCCCACGTGCCACCATAAACTAATAATATATGTCCCTCATTCTGGCCCCATATAGTAATTATGTCCCTCATCCTGGCCCCTTTTATTTAATAATGTCTGGGGAAACAAGTGGAATCAGAAGGGGTTGTTAATTGCTTCCTGCACAAAATATACCCACACACTGCTCCTCTCCAAAATAGCCCCACAAAGTGCCCCTTTCCAAAATGTCCCCCCAAAAATTTCCCTTTCTATAATATCTCCCCCAACTACTTCCCTGTATAAATCCCACCCTCCTCATTATACTATGCTGCCTTCCACAATCTTTGATGCCTCATAATGTCCCCCATTGCCCTATAATGTCCCAATTTCTTTCACAACGTCCCCCACTGACCTATAATGCCCCAATTTGCTTCATAATGGCCCCCATTACCCTATAATGTCCTTCCACTGCCCTATAATGTCCTCCGCTGCTTTATAGTGTCCTCCGCTGCCTTATAATGTCCCCCGCTGCCCTATAATGTTCCCCGCTGCCCTATAATGTCCCCCACTGCCCTATAATGTCCCCCACTGCCCTATTATGTCCCCCACTGCCCTATTATGTCCCCCACTGCCCTATAATGTCCCCCACTGCCCTATAAATGTCCCCCACTGCCCTATAATGTCCCCCACTGTCCTATAATGTCCCCCACTGCCTTATAATGTCCCCCACTGACCTATTATGTCCCCCACTGCCCTATAATGTCCCCCACTGCCCTATAATGTCCCCCACTGCCCTATTATGTCCCCCACTGCCCTATTATGTCCCCCACTGCCCTATAATGTCCCCCACTGCCCTATAATGTCCCCCACCTCCCTATTATGTCCCCCACTGCCCTATTATGTCCCCCACTGCCCCATAATATGCTCCATAAAGTCCCCCACCGCTTCTTAATGCCACTTGTAAAATAACACTGCTCCTCCCCCACCCGCAGCCCCTCATGTAAAAGTACATCTTCGGCTCCTCTGGAGTGCTTACCTGTGCCTGCGCGTCCTCCTCTTCATTCCTGCAGCTGCGGCCCCGGTGATGATGATGTCGGTGCAGGACTGAGGCGCGCTCCTCTGCAGCCCCGGCGATGACGGCACGTTGCGGGGCTGAGCAGAGCTGCTCTCCCTCCTGTCACCGGCCGCACTGTACAAATGTATTGCGCGCCTGAAAGACGCACATACATCTGAATACCGGCGCGGTTGGTGCAGGCCTGGGGACTCCCGCAGTGCACCGCTAGGACTCACATGACACATGTGATGTCACTAAAGGTCCTGCAACTGCGAAAACTTCAGTGATCGTACAGAACTTGTACGATCACTGAAGTTTACGATTGAAAGGCTGGGTGCCGGGGCCCACTCAGGCCTGTGCATGGGCGTACCCAGGGTCAAAACTGGGGGGGGGGCAAGCCATGGTCGTTCACATTGTAAAATATTAGAACAGAAAAGGTGAATGAAACGAAAATTTTGAGAATTAAATGTAACTATAGCCCGATTAATGACTCCGCGCCCCTCTCCACACACACACACACACAAACACACAATACATCCCCCATCACCCCTACATACACACACACAAATACCATGCACCCCCATTACCATCTCCCCACGCACACAATACAATGCACCCCCTCCAAACACACACACACACAATACAATGCACCTCCCCACACACACACACAATACAATGCACCCCCCGTCACCCCCTACGCACACACAATGCACCCCCGATCACCCCTTACACACACACACACTACAATGCACCCCCATTACCCACACACACACACAATACACGCTCCATTACCCCCCCCACACACACAATACATCCCCCATCACCCGCTACACACACACACACACACACACACTACAATGCACCCCCATTACCCACACACACACACACACACACACACACACAATACACGCTCCATTACCCCCCCACACACACAATACATCCCACCCATCACCCGCTACACACACAAATACAATGCACCCCCCATCACCCCCTACACACACACACACCCACAATACAATGCACCCCCACTACTCCCCACACACACACACACACACACAATGCACCCCCATTACTCCCTACACACAAACACACAATGCACCCCGCATCACCCCCCCCCCACACACACACACAATGCACCCCCATCACACCCTACGCACACACACACACACACACAATGCACCCCTCCATCACCCCCTACACACACACACACACACACACACACAATACAATGCATCCCCCATCACACCATACACACACACACACACACACACACACAATACAATACATTCCCCATCACCCACTACATATACATATATACACACACACACACACACACACAAATACGATGCATCCCCCATCACACCCTACACACACACACAAATACCATGCACCCCCCACTACCATCTCCCCGCGCACACAATACAATGCACCCCCCATCACCCCCTCCAAACACACACACACACACACAATACAATACGCTCCCCATCACCTCCTACACACAAACACACACTACAATGCACCCCCATTACCCATACACACACACAATACATCCCCCCATCACCCGCTACACACACACACAAATACAATGCACCCCCCATCACCCCCTACACACACACACACACACAAATACCATGCACCCCCACTACCATCTTCCCACGCACACAATACAATGCACCCCCCATCACCCCCTCCAAACACACACACACACTACAATGCACCCCCCATCACCTCCTACACACAAACACACACTACAATGCACCCCCATTACCCATACACACACACACAATACATCCCCCATCACCCGCTACACACACACACAAATACAATGCACCCCCCATCACCCCCTACACACACACCCACAATACAATGCACCCCCACTACTCCCTACACACACACACACACACAATGCACCGTCCATCAGCCCCTACACACACACAATGCACCCCGCATCACCCCCTACACACACACACACACACACACACAATGCACCTCCATCACACCCTACACACACACACACACACACACACACAGTACAATACATCCCCCATCACCCACTACACACACACACACATACAATACATCCCCCCATCACCCACTACACACACAACACACACACAATACCATGCACCCCCCATTACCATCTCCCCACGCACACAATACAATGCACCCCCTCCAAACACACACACACACACACACACACTGCACCCCCATAACCCCCTACACACACAATGCACCCCTCCATCACCCCCTAAATACACACACACACACACACACACACACACACAATACAATGCATCCCCCATCACACCACACACACTCACACACAATGCACCCCCCATCACCCTATATACACACACACACTGCATCACCCCCTACACACACACACACACACACAATACAATGCACCCCCCATCACTCCCTACACACACACACACACACACACACACAATGCATCCCCCCATCACTCCCTACACAGACACAATACAGTGCACCCTCCATTACCCCTCCCCCACATACAATAATGCACCCTCCATTACCCCCTCCCCAGAGATAATACATTGCACCCCACATCACCACCCCCTGCAGACACAAATTACACTACTCCATCACTACACACTCCTGCCTCCCCCCTCCCTCGGAATACAGTGCTCCCCCTCTGCCTGTCACAAAGCTGTGTCTCCTTCACAAATGTTCCCCGTTATGTGTCCTCAGCCCCTCCCCACACATCTCCATTAATTACACCTGTGTGTTCGGCTCCTCCATGGAGTGCTCGCTGCCTGATGAATCCAGTGTGGCGCCCGCAGCACTGTGATGACGTCAGCAATGTGCTGATCTCATCACGTTGCTGCACGTCGGGGGCGGGGCCCAGTCCCAGCGCGCTGTTCAAATGTATTTACGTCTGAAAGATGCAAATACATTTGAATAGGAAGAAGCTGCGGTCACCGGCACTGGCGCGTTCCTCATCAGCCACGCGGCACTGACAGTGACAGCAGGCAGAGCAGGGAGATCGCTCTCCCTGCTTGCCGCTGCAGAGGGAATGGGATTGTCACTAATCATATCGGCAATGTGCCGATATGATTAGTGAAATTACCGGCCGGGGGGGGGCCCTCTCACACATATCCATAGGGGCCCAGGTGGGGTAGGGGGTCGGGGCCTAGGGGGCGTGGCCATCAATAGCAGGGGCCCACCGGGGATTCTCCCGAACTCCTGGTGGGCCAGTCCGCCCCTGCAGATACATATACTGTAGATATCCTATTATATCTACCATTTATAACAGGAGGGAACAGAAGATACAACAAATAACCCCCATAAATATGAGCAGTCCCTAAAAATAGGGAAATTATTTATGAAGCATGGATAATTCAGCAAATTAATAAGACAAGTATCACCCAATTAGCTACGAAGGGAGGAAACAAGTAAAGGACAGCTGTTCAGTCGTGTTTTCAGTATAGTAAAAAATCATTGGAATGTGCTGAGGGCTAACCCGGATTTGGTTAAATTCATTCCAACTAAACTAGGTATAACTTACAGATGGGGACGGACTATAGGTGATAGGCTGGTACATAGTTTATATCAGGGGCCGAGTCCAACAGGTACATGGCTTGATAGACATATTTATCTTGGTTATAAAGGGGTTAAAATGTACAGTATTTACTCTCTTCATAGAATCCAGTGGGCAATTTCCATTTAAAAAATTCTGTAAGCAGTACATGCTCCATTTTCCAATGAAATAGCATTTCATAAGGTTTGTCTAATGTAAAAAAAAATATAGTTTACTTTTTAAAATAGTAGGGTGTGATTTTAAAACACTCACTCATTTAACATTAGACTCTTATTAGAGGCCAAAAATATTGAAAGTATTGAAGCAGGTTATAGGTTATGATATAACAAAATGTAGAAAAAGCCAAGCAATCTTCTTCCTCAACACACGCATATGTATATATATATATACATATATATATATATATATATATATATATATATACAGTTAGGTCCAGAAATATTTGGACAGTGACACAAGTTTTGTTATTTTACAAAAACATGTTCAGAAATACAATTATATATATAATATGGGCTGAAAGTGCACACTCCCAGCTGCAATATGAGAGTTTTCACATTCAAATCGGAGAAAGGGTTTAGGAATCATAGCTCTGTAATGCATAGCCTCCTCTTTTTAAAGGGACCAAAAATAATTGGACAAGGGACTCTAAGGGCTGCAATTAACTCTGAAGGTGTCTCCCTCATTAACCTGTAATCAATGAAGTAGTTAAAAGGTCTGGGGTTGATTACAGGTGTGTGGTTTTGCATTTGGAAGCTGTTGCTGTGACCAGACAACATGCGGTCTAAGGAACTCTCAATTGAGGTGAAGCAGAACATCCTGAGGCTGAAAAAAAAGAAAAAATCCATCAGAGAGATAGCAGACATGCTTGGAGTAGCAAAATCAACAGTCGGGTACATTCTGAGAAAAAAGGAATTGACTGGTGAGCTTGGGAACTCAAAAAGGCCTGGGCGTCCACGGATGACAACAGTGGTGGATGATCGCCTAAAATCCTAAAATGTGGAGTGTTTGTAAAGAAATGTGTACAATTCCTACAATTTCTATCAGATATTTTTGTTCAAACCTTCAAATTAAACTTTACAATCTGCACTTGAATTCTGTTGTAGAGGTTTCATTTCAAATCCAATGTGGTGGCATACAGAGCCCAACTTGCGAAAATTGTGTCACTTTCCAAATATTTCTGGACCTAACTGTATATATATATATATATATATATATATATAAATATATATATACTGTATATGATGATCCCCGCAGCACAATCTAATCCATTATTATCAAATGGAAAGAAAATGGTACCATCACAAACCTGCCAAGAGAGGGCCACTCGCTAAGTCTTTCAGTCTGGGAATGGAGGGCATTAATCAGAGAGGCAGCACGGAAACCAAAGGTAATCCTGAAGGAACTGCAGAGTTCCCAAGCAGAAACTGGAGTATCTGTCTATACAAACCATAAACCCCATAGAGCTGGCTTTTATGGAAGAGTGGTCAGAAAAAAAGCTTTTTCTTACAACCAAAAATTGTAAGGCTCATTTTGAGTCTGCCCAAAGACATGTGAGAGACTCCCCAAATTTATGGAGGAAGGTGCTTTGTTGAGATGAGACCAAAATTTCAGATGAGACCAAACCTTTTTGGCCATCAAGGTAAATGCTATGTTGGGCACCAGACCAATACAGCTTATCACCTCAAGGACACTATCCTCACAGGGAAACATGGTGGTGGTAGCATCATGCTGTGGAGACGTTTTTCAGCAGCAAGGAGAGGGAAAATAGTCTTAGTCGAGGGGAAGATGGATAGTGTAAAATACAGGGATATTCTTGAGGAAAGCCTGATTCAGTCTGTCAGTGATTTGAGACTGGGACGGAGGTTTACCATCCAACGAGACAATGACCCAAAGCATGGCACTAAAGCAACACTCGAGTGTTTTAAGGAGAAATATGTAAATGTTTTGGAGTGGCCTAGTCAAGGCTCAGACATTAATTCAATATAGAATCTGTGGTCAAACATGAAAATTTCTATTCACCATCACCAGAGGAAACCATCTAACTTGAAGGTGCTGGACCAGTTTTGGGCAAAAATCCCAGTGACAAGATGTTGAAAGCTCATGGAGATTTACTTAATTGCATCTTTAATTGCCACAAAAGGAGGCTCTATAAAGTACTGACTTTAGAAGGTGAATAGTTATGCACACTGAAGTTTTCAGATTTTTTTCTATTTTTAGCCTTTTGTGATGGCCTTCTCATCCTCTTGAACCCTGATGCATTTTATCAACACACCCATGAAAAACTTTAGCAACAGTGTTCCCAAGGTGGAGAATTGGTGGCGTGGATTATGAAAAAAAAATCAATGAGGAAAAGATGAGAATATAGTAAAAAGTGAAACAATAATAAACCATCTTTAGTATTTCATTGTGAAAAAAATAGTATAAAAGAAAGGTTATGATTAGAGTTGAGCGCGGTTCGCGGTTCGAGGTTCTCCAGTTCGCGGCTCGAGTGATTTTGGGGGCTGTTCTAGATCGAACTAGAACTTGAGCTTTTTGCTAAAGCTCGATAGTTCTAGATACGTTCGAGAACGGTTCTAGCAGCAAAAAGACAAGCTAATTACTAGCTGGCTTTCCGCTGTAATAGTGTAAGTCACTCTGTGACTCACACTATTATGAAATTTCAGCGTATAGTGTGCGGGAACAACGCATTCAGATCACTGCTGTTTGGATAATGGTGATCGCCGTTTTTTTCTTTTTTCCTTGTCTTCCTTCCTTAAGCGCGCGCGTGTAGTGGGGCGGGCCAGCATGTCAGCCAATCCCAGACACACACACAGCTAAGTGGACTTTTAGCCAGAGAAGCAACGGCATGTGTGATAGGATGTCCATGTCACATGTCCATGCATTATAAAAACGGACATTTTCCTCCAGCACGCCATTATCTGCCTTCTGCGTCTTGATGTCAGTCACCGCTGGCGTAGTTCCTGTCTCCGATACTGCTGTGTACGCTCTATACACAGCGCTATACAGAATAGGGATAGAAGTTTCTATTAGTCCTTGTAAGGGCTAATACCGGCAGGGTCAGAGCCATAGGTGACAGTCAGGTCCGTGAAAACAGATTTTAACAGCTACACAAGATGACAGATTCTGTGTAGCTAAGGTCAGGGATTTCCTCGCTGCATTTCCCCATTAGGAGGGATAGAAAGAGAGGCTTCCTTTCCTCTACCCAGACCCACAACACTGCCACTGTACCCTCCTGCCCTTTGCACACTCAAACTCATTGTTACTAAGCCATTATACTGGCAAACACTGAGGAAACTTAGTGGCATCCTAAAAGTGGCTGTTGGACTTCCATTAGTGTCCCACTGGTGCAAACCTATGTGCAGCATCTCTGCATTGCACACTCAAACTCATTGTTACTAAGCCATTATACTAGCAAACACTGAGTAAAGTTAGTGGCATGCTAAAAGTGGCTGTTGGACTTCCATTATTGTCCACTGGTGAAAACCTATGTGCAGCACCTCTGCATTGCACACTCAAACTCATTGTTACTAAGCCATTATACTAGCAAACACTGAGTAAACTTAGTGGCATCCTAAAAGTGGCTGTTGGACTTCCATTAGTGTCCCACTGGTGCAAACCTATGTGCAGCACCTCTGCATTGCACACTCAAACTCATTGTTACTAAGCCATTATACTAGCAAACACTGAGTAAACTTAGTGGCATCCTAAAAGTGGCTGTTGGACTTCCATTAGTGTCCCACTGGTGCAAACCTATGTGCAGCACCTCTGCATTGCACACTCAAACTCATTGTTACTAAGCCATTATACTAGCAAACTATGCTGCCAGTTTAAGAGCCGTAGTTGCATTGTCAGGGATAGTTATTGTTGTTTATTCTGCTGTTAATAAAGATAGACCACCGCTGCAATCTACACCACCTCTCAATTTTTACTACCACATTTTAAGTGCACAATCTTGTTGCAATCAAAATGAGTAGCAAAATGACAGATTCTGGTGGAAAGGGGAAGAGGCGTGTTGGAAAAGGAAAAAAAGGGTTTGTCCGTGGGGAAGGTGGCAAAGCTCCATTAACATCTGCTGAAGATATCTTCCAGCAAAAGTAAGATGTCTACTACTTACCGTGGACAATCCGATGTGCTCCCTTTTTTACGGACACGAACAACTGGAACAAAGGTAGATGATGGCCAAAAAAAGATAATGCTTGAATGGATCTCAAGTGGTCCAACAAGTGCCCTCTCCTCCACCTCAACTACCGCATCCAAAAAACACCAGTCCTCTGAGTTGTCATCCCAATCACACTTGCTTTCTCCCAGCTCTGAAGTCTCCATCCGCCCTGCACAGTATGGTGGAACTGAGATGGCTGAGTCTGCAGAGCTGTTCAGTCACACTATAGCCTGGGAATCAGAGGTCTGCTCCAAAGCTACAGTGAGTATAGACCAGGAAATGGTCTGCAGTGATGCCCAGAACCTTTGTGACTCAGATTCAGGCCATGATGACCAAGTTTCTGAGCATAATGTTGACCCTTATTCACAAACTCAAACACTTGTTGTAATAGACAATGAGGAACATACTGATGACGATGAGACGCAGATACCAGATTGGGATGACAACTTAAATATTCGGTCAGGGCAAGAAGAGGCTCGGTCTGAGGGTGAGGGGAGTGCAAACACAACAATTGATGAGGAAGTTCTAGATCCCACCTACTGTCAACCCACAGTCAGGCCCTCGAGGAGGTCAACAGAGACGGTGGAGGAGGATGCAACTGACGACGAAGTTACCTTGCGCCTTCCTGGACAGAGTCGGAGTACTGGTAGCACGTCTACAACTGCATCCTCAGCCACCACTGTGCATCTGAGCCCTAGTCGGGGTGGATCAGCAGGTCGCATGCCCTCTAAGCCTTGCCTAGCCTGGTCCTTTTTTGACATAGCAAAAGATCACCCAAAATATGTGATCTGTAAAATTTGTCATGATTCTGTTAGTAGAGGGCAAAACCTCAGCAGTTTGACAACTTCTTCCATGAATCGTCACATGAATAAATATCATATGTCCCAGTGGGAAGCTCACCGTGCTGCAATGCGGCCTAGCGGAGCGAACCATCCACCGCCTGCCCCTTCCAGTGCATCCGCACACTCTTCATCATCTAGGACTGTGGGGACAGCTGTCACACCTGGTTTTCCACGCACAACTTCCACTACTGTAACCGCAACAGGCAGTTTGCTTGGTAGGTTGTCAGTTGGTTTGGAAGGGGAAACAAGTGCGTGTGTACAGCTCTCTCAGATATTGATAGCACCAATGTTGGATGAAGGCAACATCATGTCTATGCCTGCACTTTCCTCACAAACCTGCATTTTTCCAGGGACACCCTACTCAACACCGTCTACACACAGCAGCCAGATATCTGTCCCTCAGATGTGGACAAATAAAAGGCCATTTCCTGCGACCCATGACAAAGCTAAGAGGTTGACTTTATCCCTCTGTAAGCTCTTGGCTACCGAAATGCTGCCTTTCCGCCTGGTGGACACACAGGATTTTAGAGACCTTATGTCTGTCGCTGTGCCCCAGTACCAGATGCCCAGTCGCCACTACTTCTCTAAGAAAGGTGTGCCCGCGCAACACCAGCATGTCGCACACAACATCACCGCTTCCTTGAGAAACTCTGTGTGTGAACGGGTGCATTTCACCACCGATACTTGGACCAGTAAGCATGGACAGGGACGTTACATGTCGCTGACTGGGCACTGGGTAACTATGGTGATAGATGGTGAAGGGTCTGCTGCACAAGTCTTGCCATCCCCACGACTTGTGTTTCAATCCTCTGTCTGTCCAAGTTCCGCCACTGCTTCTGCCTCCTCCACCTCATCTGGGTCCTCCACCTCTGCCCCAAGCCTGCCTGGTCAGGCCACCAGCGTTCTCACTGCGCAGAAGGAATCACGCACCCCTCATTACTATGCTGGCAGCAGAGCGCAACAGCATCAGGCGGTCTTTAGCTTGACATGTCTTGGAAATAGGAGTCACACAGCGGATGAGTTGTGGGCAGCTCTGGAGACTGAGTTTAATAAATGGTTGTCTCCACTCAACCTGCAGCCTGGTAAGGCCGTGTGCGACAATGCTGCAAACCTGGGTGCGGCCCTTCGCCTGGGCAAGGTGACACACGTGCCTTGTATGGCTCACGTGTTGAACCTTGTTGTCCAGCAATTTTTAACACACTATCCCGGCCTAGATGGCCTTCTGAACAGGGCACGAAAACTGTCTGCTCACTTCCGCCGTTCAACCACCGCTGCTGAGCGACTTGCATCGCTCCAGACGTCTTTCGGCCTGCCGGTTCATCGCCTGAAATGCGATGTGGCGACACGCTGGAATTCGACTCTCCACATGTTACAGCGACTGTGGCAGCACCGCTGAGCCCTGGTGCAATACGTCATGACGTATAGCCTGGGCCAACGAGATGCAGAGGTGGGGCAGATCACCCTGATGGAGTGGTCTCAGATCAAGGACCTATGCACCCTTCTGCACAGTTTCGACATGGCGACGAATATGTTTAGCGCTGACAATGCCATTATCAGCATGACAATTCCTGTCATTTACATGCTGGAGCACATGCTAAACACTATTCGGAGTCAGGGGGTGGGACAACAGGAAGGGGAGGAACTACAGGAGGATTCATATGCGCAAGACACAACAGCATTACCATGGTCCAGACGTTCATCATCACCAACGCGGCAGGCATGGGACCATGGGGGACAGGGATCAACAAGGGCGCATGGTAGCAGGCAAAATGTTGAGGAAGGTGCAGGAGAACATGAATAAATGGAGGACGAACTGTCCATGGATATGGAAGACTCAGCGGATAAGGGAGACCTCGGTAAAATTTCAGTTGAAAGAGGTTGGGGGGAGATGTCAGAGGAAGAAAGAACGGTTTGCACCTCTATGCCACAAACACAGCGTGGACGGCGCGCACATGAGTGCCTTCTTGCTGCACTACCTCCAACATGACCCTCGTATTGTCAGAATTAGAAGTGATGATGACTACTGGCTTGCCACACTATTAGATCCCCGGTACAAGTCCAAATTTTGTGACATAATTCCAGCCATAGAAAGGGACACACGTATGCAGGAGTATCAGCAGCAGCTGTTACTCGATCTTAGCTTGGCTTTTCCACCAAACAACCGTGCAGGTGCAGGGAGTGAATCTCCCAGTTGTATCTTGACAAACATGGGACGGTCTCGTCATCTTCAACAGTCTACCCGTACCAGCAGCACCGTATCTGGTGCTGGTAACAGCAATTTTATTGAATCTTTTCATAATTTTTTTAGACCCTCCTTTGCAAGGCCACCAGAGACAACAAGTCTGACACATAGTCAACGGCTGGAGAGGATGATACAGGAGTATCTCCAAATGAACATCGATGCCATTACTTTGCAAATGGAGCCTTGCTCATTTTGGGCTTCAAATCTTGAAAAATGGCCAGAGCTCTCCACTTACGGCTTGGAGCTTTTGTCGTGTCCAGCTGCCAGCGTTGTCTCTGAACGTGTCTTCAGTGCTGCTGGGTGTGTGCTGACAGATAAGCGCACGCGTCTGTCCAGTGACAATGTGGACAGACTAACGTTCATCAAAATGAACAAGTCATGGATCCACAAGGAATTTACTACCCCTGTGTCATCCTGGGGAGAGTAAATGCTTGTGTATTTTGAATGTGCTTGATGCAAATCTAACTGTGAAGTGTACAACTAGGGCACAAGTGCTGCCACTGATGGGGTGTCAGTGTGGCCCAATTTTTGGAAAAAAGGGAGACTCTTCTTGGAGTAACCCTTGCTGTGTTTTTAAAAATGATCCAAGATGCACAGCGCTGGGATCAGGAAAGACTTTGCTACCTACCCCGGTGTCATCCTGGGGACGGTTAAGTATGGCGTATTTTTGAATGTGCTTGATGCAAATCTAGCTGTGAAGTGTATAACTGGGGCACAAGTGCTGCCTCTCAAGGGGTGGGTGTGTGTGTGGCCAAATTTTTGGAAAAAAGGGAGACTCCGCTTGTACTAATCCTTGCTTACATTGTTTTTAAAAATGATCCAAGATGCCCAGAGCTGGGATCAGTAAAGACTTTGCTACCTACCCCGGTGTCATCCTGGGGACGGTTAAGTATGGCGTATTTTTGAATGTGCTTGATGCAAATCTAGCTGTGAAGTGTACAACTGGGGCACAAGTGCTGCCACTGAAGGGGTGGGTGTGTGTGTGGCCCAATTTTTGTTAAAAAGGGAGACTCCGCTTGGAGTAACCCTTGCTTACATTGTTTTTAAAAATGATCCAAGATGCACAGAGCTGGGATCAGGAAAGACTTTGCTACCTACCCCTGTGTCATTCTGGGGATGGTTAAGTATGGCGTATTTTTTTTTTTTTTTTAAATGTTTTTATTAGGACTTATATAACATATATGGGAAAGGTCTTGTAAAAACATCATATTAATTTGTAAAAAGTCAAATGATTTCTTACAAGTAATAAACAATTGTTGATGGATATGGAAGGAGGAAGAAAAGGGGAAGTTAGGATGTGAAGGATTGCAAAAGTTTAATAGGGAAACAGGCTAAAAAAAAAAGGGGGGTGAAGGGGAATGGGGAGGAACAAGGGAGTAGGAGAACCATATATCATGAATCCTTAAAAAGAAAGGAAAATATCATAGCTATTTATAAAGAATACAATTACACACTAAAAAAAAAACACAACTATGTACAACATTTCTGGAACCACTTTGGCAAATAAAGACCAAAAGTTTGAAGCAATCAAATGATCAAATGAAGGAGGAGATTTTTTTCAGGCATGGGGAGCAAGCTGACCAAAATACATGAAAAACAAAACTGGTAAGAAATTACGATAGACCTTGCTGGTAGCTGTTCCAAAAATGCCATTGTTTGTGGTATCTAGAAAACGAGTTATTGAAAGTAGCATATCTTTCTTCAAATTTATTATGTAAGTTTAATGAGTTAGTTAAAATGGTAAGGGTTGGGGGTAGGGGATTCTTCCATGAGGCCGCTATCAAAGATTTAGCGGTTAGGAAAATATGGATAACCAAGTGCCTATAAACTGGGTCCAAAGAATCAGAGTCCAGAGAAAGAAGGACCAATTGTGGAGTTAATATTAGATTTGAATGGGTGACATCATTAACCAAGTTAGAGACCTCTTTCCAAAAATTCTGCAGCACCTGACAGTCCCAAAAAATATGTAATAAAGTGCCTGGACTACCACAGTTCCTCCAACACAAAGAAGAACTATTGTGATTGAATTGATGAATTCTATAGGGAGTGAAATACCATCTGGATAATAACTTAAAATGTGTTTCCAAAAGCGAGGCGCAAATAGATAGATGGATATAGAGGATGCATTAGTTGCTTTTATGGAGGTCTGCCAATTGTCTTCTGGAAACTGTTGCTGAAGGTCATTCTCCCAATCTATCATCTATTTTAATTTTTCAAAGTTATAATCATCAATCAAATGATGGTATATGTTTTTTGTACTCCAAAGTACTGCACTATCGGGAGAGCAAAGCAAAGGATCAGTAAGCTCATGTATGGGATTTCTTGACATCAAAAGCTTCCGAAGCATAGTTCTTAAAGTCATAAGAGTTCTAAAATCTGAGTCAGGGATTTTGTGAAGAATCTTAATGTCAAGAAAGGATATAAAATCTTTGCCGTTATGGATGTTACTTATTGTTTTTAAGTTTGAGGAATGCCAGTTACTAGGAAGATCAACATCAGCCAATAATGCTAAAAATTTTAACGAAAAGTTTTTAATTTGAGAAAATTTATCATTTTTGGGACAGTGATTTGACAGAGATTTCCAGGCCTCAATGGTAGCTAGAAGGGTAGGAGCTTCGGGTAAAGAGGGAGAGGGATCACCTAAATGGGCAAGTAGAAGGTTTTTGAAAGAAATATATTTGTTTGCATATAACTCCAGATCTATCCATGGAAGATTGTGACAATTTTTGAACCAATGTTGGCTACCTTTAATTATGCAGGTCGTATAATATTTGGTAAGATCAGGAACACTTAAGCCCCCCTGTTTTTTATGTTTTGTTAATATAAACTTGGATACCCTAGCCCTCTTAGAATTCCAAATATAGCTGTACATAAGCTTTTGAAGGTTTAATAAAAGCCTCATAGGGGCCAGTAAAGGAACTGATTGAAAAATATAAATAATTTTAGGCAAGGTCATCATTTTAAAAGCAATAAGCCTTCCCATCCATGACAATTCTATGTTTGAGAACTGTAAAATGTCTTTTTTGGTTTTATTAGTCAGTTGTTCTAAATTGATCTCCATCATTTTAGAAAGATCTTTTGTTAAGGAAATACCTAGATAAGATATAAAAACTGGTTCCTCTGAAAAAGAGGTCAAAGCTTTGATTATGTCAATAGAGTTAGTATCGAGATTAAAGGACAAGAATTTAGACTTACGTGGATTCAATTTATAATAGGATACATTTGAAAATTTTTCGAGGGATATAAGTAATTCCGGGATGGAAATCAAGGGATTGGAGAGGGAAAGAATTATGTCATCTGCGTAAAGACCAATCTTGTGTTGTTTAATGCGAGTTGGAATACCTGTAATGTTTATATTGGACCTAATACATTCTGCTAATGGTTCAATGGTTAAATTAAAAAGAAGGGGGGAAAATGGGCAACCTTGTCTAGTACCATTGGTTATGTTGAAGGAAGATGAAAGATGATTATTTGCATATACTCTCGCAGAAGGCATAGAATATAATGCCATAATCGTTTTGATAAAACTGTCATTAAAGCCGAATTTTGACAGAGCCGCCCTCAGATATTGCCAGTTTACTCGGTCAAAAGCTTTTTCAGCGTCCAATGCTAGCAATACGGATGGTGTCTTACTTTTGCCCATCTGATGAACAAGGTTAATTGCTCTCCTTGTACCATCAGAGGTCTTCCTCCCTTCAACAAAACCAAGTTGATCTATGTTAATGATATTGGGGATAATTTTTTTCAGCCTGTTTGCTAATAATTTAGAATAAATTTTGGTGTCGGTATTTATTAATGAAATGGGTCTATAATTTTTAACTCTTTCCTTATCCCCATCTGGTTTGGGGATTAAAGATATAGTTGCATTAAGCATTTCTGCAGGAAAAGAACCACTTATGGAAATTTCATTAAATGATCTGGTTAAGGAGGGAACTAAGAGGGGACAAAATAATTTATAGTATTCACTGGTATAACCATCCGGGCCTGGAGATTTGCCAGATTTTAGTGAGTTGATAGTTGCTGTAACTTCTAATTCTGTAAAGGGAAGATTGAGAGATGACAAATTATCTGGGGATAGTGTAGGGAGGTTTAAGTTAGATAAAAAATTATTAATCAAAGTTGGAGAAGGTTGGGAGGTAGATGGATCGTTTTTAAGATTATAAAGTTTTTCATAGTAGCTGGCAAAAGTGTCAACAATTTCTTTTGGGTGGTGTAAAATATTACCGTTTGGGGATCGAATTGAAATAATTCTCCTTCTTATTCTTACATTTTTAACTTTTTGGGCCATTAATCTAGTCGGTTTGTTTATGGAAGAATAAAAGGTTCTTTTCCAGTAAAAATTAAACTTTTCGTAATCCTCAAGAAGAGCTGATCATAGTTGAGCTCTGAGAGCAAGCAAATCCCTATGTATATCAGGTGATGGAGTGAGAAGGCTTTGCTGCAGTTTCTCAGCATCATTGATTTTAGTCTGAATGTTCTCAACTTTTTCTCTTTTTGATTTTTTATAATGTGCTGAAATTCCAAAAAGTTCCCCTCTTACCACTGCTTTGTGGGCATTCCAGATCGTTGTTGGACAGACCAAATCATTATTATTGTCTTTAAAATAATTTTTGATTACTTGTTCTAATTGGGGCTTGTAAAGGGGAGAATTAATCAAAAAGGGGCTGCATTTCCATAGAAGATTTCTCTGGGCATGAGAGTTCAAAATAAATTCACCTAAAACTGGGGAGTGATCTGAAAAAGTTTTTGGAAGAATAGAAATTTGTTTAAATTTAGAAATAGATAGAGAAGTGGTAAGAATTAAATCAATACGAGAAAAGGTATGGTATACATCTGAATAAAAAGTAAATTCTTTGGAAAGGGCATTAAAACATCTAAAGGTGTCTAAAAACTCATTTTTAATCAACCAATTTTTAAGAGAGGGGGAACAATTCCTTGTATAAGAAGTTGAGTCAAGGGTGCAGTCTGGTACTAAGCTAAAGTCTCCTACAATTAAAACATCACCCAGTTTAATTTCGTTAAGCATATCTAAAACCTTATTTGAGAAACCAATTTGGCCTTGGTTAGGGGCGTAAATATTGACAATTGTATATGGACTGTTGTTGATTCTACATGACATCATATGAATTCTTCCTTGGTCATCATGAATTTCATTAATCAATTCAAAAGAGACGGCATTTCTGATCAATGTACAAATGCCCGCTTTCTTTTTTTCATGTAGGGAATAAAAAATATGAGAAAAATTTTTGTTTTGAAATTTAGGGTGCTTATCTCTTCCAAATTTTATTTCCTGAAGGCAAACTATATCAGCAGAGGCATGTTGAACATCTCTCCAAACCTGAAATCTCTTCCGGGGACTGTTTGGGCCTTTCACATTATAAGACAATATCTTCATGGTCATTACTAAAACTAGATAACAAACAAGAAAAGCAACAATACAACAATATACAAACTATATAAGTAAATGATAGTATTATATATATGCAAAGTAAGAGAGAAGAAGAAAAAAAACAACAACACCTGAACTCCTACAGGGATTTTCACCTACCCAAAATCCCTGGAGAGGATAAGTTCACAGGACAAGAGAAGATGACTCTTAAAAGAAAAAAAAGAGTCTCCACTCTTGAAAAGCAATGACGAGATAAAAATCAGGAACTAAGAAAAGAAAAGAAAAAGAAAGAAAAGCCAAATGCCATCTTCAATTTGATCAATAACTAAATTGAAAAAGTAACTTGAATTCCATTTTCGGTCAAAAGTTACAGTAAAATTTAGAATGTATCTTATATGTTGGAGTTTCAGGTAGGATCTCAATGAGTTGTATAGTTGAGGTCTTTACGTGTAGCTAAGGAAGCAAGAAAGTCAAGACCATCCTCAGGTGTTAATAAGGGAGTTATTTTTCCATTGATCCAGAGTAGCAATTTAGTTGGAAAACCCCATCGATATTGGATCCCTTTTTCTCGCAAGATTTTGGTAGTAACTGAAAAGGATCTCCTCAGATCCATTGTCTCTTTAGATAGATCAGCGAATACCTGAATGTGATGAAAGGGGTCAGGTAATGATCTATTGTCTTTGATGTATTTTAAAAAATTTTCTTTAGTGTTAAAGAAATGAAGACGCAGTATGACATCCCTTGGAACATCCGATCCAACTGACCTTGGTTTAGGAAGTCTATGTATTCTATCTATTTCGACATCCAATTCCGAAAGTGATGGTAATATTTTTCGAATAAGGCATTTAGCATACCCCTCTAAGTCAGATTTAGAAACAGATTCAGATACACCACGAAATTTTAAATTATTGCGCCTGGATCTGTCCTCAATATCAGCTACCTTACTTCTGAGGAAGCGAATTTGAGAGCGCAATTCATCATGGCTTTTACTAAGATCTTCCGTCTTTTCTTCTATTTTGGAGATTTTTTCTCCATAAATGTCAAGTCTGTTATTAATGGCAGATAAGTCTTCTTTTAAAGTCTTTGTTTGACTAGCCAGAGCAACATTAATGTTGGTGTTTAAGGATGATATCAAGCCAATCATAAGAGATTCCAAATTCACATTAGCAGGATTTTGAATATTTTTCAAGTGAGACAAGTCTAATGTAGGAATCGGTATTGAAGCACAGGAATATTGGTCGAGTCTAGGTCTTTGTTTGTCAGGTGATTTAGAATTAGACTCATCGCTAGAATCTGTGAGTACAGTGGTGTTATAGGATCTATATTTTTCAAAAGACTCATCCATTTCTTTCCTTTTATTGCTAGCAGCAGATAAGTCCATGCTTTCATGTATCGTAGAAGATGACTTGTTGCTCTCATATAGATCAAAAGACGAGGGTGGTATATAATTGATTTGTCCTCCTGGAAGAGGATGGTTGTCTCCTAATGAATTTTTGTCAATATTGTGAACTATTAATGAAGGACAGGAAATTCCACAAAAATAAAAAAAATGTATTCCAGTTTTATTAGGGACACTTCCCCTTTAGAGATTGTCATGTAATTAATGCTGCAACTCTGCACTGAGTATTGCTCGTGCCCCCTAGTAACCGTTACTAGGGAGTACAGATTATATATGATGTTAGTGTAGATCTGTAGATTCATGCAGTTTATATCCAGACTTGATCCTGTTGTATTAATAGTGCGAGGATAAAGCGTTTTTTAATAGACAAGCAGCTGACTAAAGCTGGACAAGGTGTTAGTGATTTATATACAACAGTAGTGACGTTATCATGGCTCCCAAAATGGCCGCTGCGCAAGACAAAACAGTTTATAGAGGAGGAAACTGAGGTAAAAAAGTTGAATGGCTGTATGTACTGACTTTTAGTTACCAAACTGATATAGTAAGGAATCTTTTAATGAGGATTGAGGATGTGCACAAGCTGGATAAGCCGCTATTAATTTATATGCAGCAGCGATGATTCAATTACAGCACTTAAAATGGCGGCAGCACATGCACGTTATTTTGACAAGATTTAGGCTGCCAAAATATGAGTTGTGAGTAGCTGTAGAAGCTTATCTCATGATGATGAAAGGAGGTATAGAAAAAAAAAATTATGCAAGGAGGATATAAGTATTCACAGAGCAGACCGCAGATTTGATGTATCTATGAGTGACTTCAGTTACTCACTGTTATGGCGTTTCTTTCTGTTTTAATTAATAACTTCACGGTGCCGTCATCAAATTTCTCGGGAAATGTCTCAAAACATTCTAGAGACCTTCCTAAATATAATTCCAGAGGTTATTGACCGAAAAATTTCCTTAAAATTTCTGAAATTAGTTGCTTTATCCTATGGCAGTAGGAGCCCTCCTCCGAGTGTTATGACGTCATTGCTAGCCCCGCCCACTCTCCTCAGTATGGCGTATTTTTGAATGTGCTTGATGCAAATCTAGCTGTGAAGTGTACAACTGGGGCACAAGTGCTGCCACTGAATGGGTGGGTGTGTGTGTGGCCCAATTTTTGGAAAAAAGGGAGACTCCGCTTGGAGTAACCCTTGCTTACATTGTTTTTAAAAATGATCCAAGATGCACAGAGCTGGGATCAGGAAAGACTTTGCTACCTACCCCGGTGTCATCCTGGGGACGGTTAAGTATGGCGTATTTTTGAATGTGATTGATGCAAATCTAGCTGTGAAGTGTAGAACTGGGGCACAACTGCTGCCACTGAAGGGGTGGGTGTGTGTGTGGCCCAATTTTTGGAAAAAAGGGAGACTCCGCTTGGAGTCACCTTGCGGTGTTTTACATGATTTTAGAAGGGCGTGACATGCCTATATCTGTGTCTCCTTCTCTTTTTCCTTGTCCTGCTCTTTTGTTTTCGCATGAGTATATGTCCTTGTCACTTTCCCATGTGTTTGTGTTGTGTTGTGAGTTGTTTGTCACCTTTTGGACACCTTTGAGGGTGTTTTCTAGGTGTTTTTATGTGTTTGTGATTGCCTGCCATTGTTTTCTATGCGGTTCGAGTGGTTCGTCGAACGTTCGCCGAACCGAACTCGAACGAGACCTCCGTTCGGCGAACCGAACTCGAGCCGAACCGCGACCGGTTCGCTCATCTCTAGTTATGATGAAATACAGTAGGCTATAGTAGCATATATTGTAGGCATAGAATGGCTGTAAGATCTATCTACACCTGAAAAGATTACATTTATTGACAGACCAATGTGGTTACCTTAAGCTTCTCATGATAACTGACATAAGACCTTGTTCACACAGGGACCTTTGATGATGTTTTGTTTTTTTTCCAGCTAAGACAAGAAGTATAAAATACAAGAAGTAGAAATATTTTCCTTTTCACAACTTTTCATGTTTTAGCATTCATTTGGATTAAGAGAGAAAGACATAAAAAATGCATCAAAGATTCTTTCTGTGGCACTATTGTAAAATGAAGGTCAAGATGAATTTCCTAAAGCATAGCTATTGTTTGTTGCATAAATCAATAATTTTTGGTGTTTTTTCACTGTGAAAGCATGATATCTAATACTTAATTTACATTTCTGCTGCAGGGGAAATATTTAGCTGGTTCTGGCATTACATAATATAGTTGTTTTATGCTGGTTCAGGGAGCTGGACCAACTATAAGATAGTCACTTCTTTGGCTCCAACCTGAATATTTTGTGTGACGAACCATCTAATTTATATGAAGATATAACTATACATAATGTGATGTCATAGCACATGCTATCACCAGAATCAAATCTGCAGTAATACATTGAAAAAGGACCAAAAGTAGAAGATAGGTAAATGCTGATGAAGTTTCATAGTAGAGCAAGGCAGAAAATTCCCCCACGAATGATGGAGAAAGTCAAGCAGAGGAATGAAAAAAGACCCAAATATAAAGAGTTGCTCCTATTGTCCTTCATAAAAATAGAATAAATAAGTAGATAGAATTTGAGCTAAGTCTAAATATTGAACAGTGCAAGTTTATAAAGCTTTAACCTCTTTAGCCTCTTACACTTTAGTATGATAATGATGTGTATAGGCCTTTATTTTTAATTTGCAATAAACAGCTAAAGAGGTTGTTCAGTACTTTAACATTGATGGCCTATTCTTTGGATAGGTCATCAATGTCTAATCGATCGGGGTCCGATACCATTCATTCCCAACGATCAGCTGTTCTTGGAGCCATCGGTGGTAGCCTGTGGCCAGAAATGCTCAGTTCTGAAACTGCTCCATCTCTTGATAGTGCCCGTGGTCGGGTACTGTACAGACGCATCCCATTGTTTTGAATAACAGAAGATGGAACAGCTCCAGAACTGACCATTTCCAGCCACAGGCACAGAGAACAGCTGATCATTGAGGTGCCGGGTGTCAGACCCTGGCCGATCCGATATTGATGACCTATCCTATGGATAGGCTATCAATGTTAAAGTAGTGGAAATCTTTGACTATTATAGCTCTTTTTTTTTCAAAGATATTTATTAGTTTTTCTTATATGCAAAATTGTACATACCGTATTTTTCGGACCATAAGGCCCAAATGTTGGGGGAAAGTGGGGGGTACGTCTTATGGTGTGAATATAGGGCTGCGGGGAATAAGGGTGCGGCGGTGGAGCGGTTCATCGGCGGCATGAGCAGGCTGTAGCAGCCTGCCGTGACCACGTGGACCCGCTCATTTAATATGCACGCCCATCCTCCCGTTCATCATCTCTCAGCACTGAAGCAGGCACTGACAGGTGGGCGGGATGATGGGCGAGGGATAAACAGCTGGCCCACATGATCACCCCTGGCAACTGCAGCCTGGAGTGATCATGTGCGGCTGTATTCACTGCCCCCCGAACATCATCATCACTGCGGGGGGCAGTGAATCAGTACACATTACTCACCATTCCCCTGCAGCATCACGATCTCCTCCTGTCTGTGCCGGAGAATAGCTGCGCGCACAGCGATGACGTCATCACTGTGCGCACGTGTCCACACGCAGCCGCCGTCAGACAGGAGAAGATCGAGATGCTGCAGGGGAATGAGGACTGCTCCACTCAGCGGCGCTGCCGCTGACATAGACGGTAAGCGGAGCGATGCTGCAGGGAGTGAGGTGAGGTAAGGTGAGTATGAACGTTTATTTTTTCTTTATGTGCCACAGGATGCGGCCATACACCAGGATGATGGGGGTATATGAGCAGGATAGGGGTTTATTATGAGCAGCATGGGGAGTATATGAGCAGGCTGGGGAGTATATGAGCAGGCTGGGGAGTATATGAGCAGGCTGGGGAGTATATGAGCAGCCTGGGGAGTATATGAGCAGCCTGGGGAGTATATGAGCAGCCTGGGGAGTATAGGAGCAGCCTGGGGAGTATATGAGCAGCCTGGGGAGTATATGAGCAGGCTGGGGAGTATATGAGCAGGCTGGGGAGTATATGAGCAGGATGGGGAGTATATGAGCAGGATGGGGAGTATATGAGCAGGACATTACCCCATAACAGTGTCAGCAGCAGATCCTCGCCCCATAAGTGTGTCATGACCACATTTTTTGCTTAAAATTTTATTTTCCTATTTTCCTCCTCTAAAACCAGGGTGCGTCTTATGGTCTGGTGCGTCTTATAGTCCGAAAAATACGGTAGCTTATAATTTATAAAACACAAATTACAAAATACATTCTTGTCTATATAACACTCAACCCATTCCCTCCCTCTTAATTTTTTTTACCTGATTAATAACCTTACTGAGTTGAATTAGTATGACATAAAATTAATAGATATGACTGAGCAAATCTGATTGAAGCAAAATGAAATCACATTCATATTTCCAAATACTTGAATTCTACAGAATTGTAGACAACAAAATGATTGAAAAAATACAAATACCCCACTGCTTTACTATTCCGTCATCTGTTTTTTGTGTCTTGCTGTTATATCTCCTTGTGCAATCTGAATTTGGGGTCAAACTTCTGGCATTGGGTAGTGATGTCCCGGGAGTGATCCATGTGTCCTGATGCACATCGTCCAACTAAGCCTTGGGCAATGTGTGTCATAATGTCATGGGGTTGTGGTGTCTGAAGCCTATTTATCACATTGGGTATGGAAACACCAGAGGAGGTGTGGCGATCAAGACAGCAGGTGAATAACTTCGATGAGAATCGAATTTCCCTGTCAACTTCAAGCAATCTGATTCATTTTAATATCAACATATTTACTAATTTCTAGAAAATAATTATTTTTTTTAGAACATTTCCTAAATCAGATTACTTTGTTTTTTATTTTTCTATTATCATTCATCTATTATTTATCATCAATTTTCTTTTCACTTCTGCTACATCTGAAGTGACAGCAAGAGGGCACAGAATGTGACTGCTTGTTGTGAGCAGAGCTGGGATTGTGATGGGACCTTGTGTGGATTACGTCAGACCTCAGTGTTTTTGGGGTCAATAAAGGGGCAAAAGAGGGTGTGTTCTTTTTCATTTTATTCAAATAAAGGATTTTTTCGGTGTTTGTGTTTATTTCTTTTCACTTACAGATTAGTAATGGGGGTGGGTTTCTCATAGACACCTCCTATTACTAATCTAGGGCTTAGTGGCAGCTGTGAGCTGTTATTAACCCCTTATTACCCCGATTGCCATCGCACCTGGGCAATCAGGATGAGCCAAGTAAACTTGGCTGCGACAATCCTTGGCAGCTGTAGGCTGCTATTTTTAGGCTGGGGGTCCCAAAAATCATGGGCCTCCCCAGCCTGAGAATACCAGCTCCCACTTTTTGGCTTTATCATGACTTGGTATCAAAGTTGGGGGGGGGAGACAGCACTCCATATTATTAAATTATTTATTTATTTAATTATTTTATTGCTGTCCCTTATGTAAGGCGACTCTAGGCTAGCCCTCCCCTCTTAATTACTCATAAAGGAGGAGATGCTGGAGTCCTGTGCCTTTTTATACTCATGAGAAATACTGCTCTAATAGCCCCCTCCATCCAGGGAGGTACGGGCAGGAGTGAGATGATAAACAGATAAGGACAGACAAGGGAAAACCAAAACTCTGACACACTGCACACACACAGGAACGGAAAAAGAGAGACTCAGGAGAAAAACAAGAAGGGTAGAAACAAAAAAGCTACAAGGGTAACTCCAAAACCGCACACAGTAAGAGGTATCACACCAGATAATCTGGATCACCACACCTCCCCACACCAACTAAGATAAACTATAGCTGGAACTAATGGAAGTGTACAGCCAGCATATATTGGAGGAGAGTTGATGTGATTGCCTCCCCTCAACATGTGATTAAAGGTGACTTAAAAGCAGACAAGCAGTGAATAACTCTTGCTAGCATGCCTATGAACTGTCAATCTGTTGGTTGGCACCCAAGTCAGCCTGGGCAGATTACAAAGAAGTTATCAGGCTGACTGTTGAAATCAGTAGTTTGAATAGAACTCGACAACTCCATGATGGTCGGCGAAGTTTGTGATATTCTTCATGTGACAATACCCCTGCCTCTAAGAGGGACCTCTGGGCTTTCAGGACCCAGTCTCTCCAGATGGAGACAAAGAGAGGTCCTAACCATGCGCTCGGCATGGCTCTCCAAGGCTGGTGCCCAAGGATCATATTCCCACCAATGAACCAAATATTGCAACGAACAGGAAACAATACAAGAATCAACAATCTTGGACACCTGGAATTCTAAAAACCCATCGACTAACAGCAGAGGCTGAGGAAAGGGAAGAGATGCTCCTGAACCCATTTTTTGACACAGATCTTTTGAATACAATATGGATCTTGAAAGATGCAGGTAATGCCAGACGGAAAGCAACAGGGTTAATGACAGCTGTAATTTTGTACAGTCCAATAAACTGGGGTCCTAACTAGAGTTGAGCGCGGTTCGCGGTTCGAGGTTCTCCAGTTCGCGGCTCGAGTGATTTTGGGGGCTGTTCTAGATCGAACTAGAACTCGAGCTTTTGCTAAAGCTCGATAGTTCTAGATACGTTCGAGAACGGTTCTAGCAGCAAAAAGACAAGCTAATTACTAGCTGGCTTTCTGCTGTAATAGTGTAAGTCACTCTGTGACTCACACTATTATGAAATTTCAGCGTATAGTGTGCGGGAACAGCGCATTCAGATCACTGCTGTTTGGATAATGGCGATCGCCGTTTTTTTTTTTTTTCCCCTTGTCTTCCTTCCCTAAGTGCGCGCGTGTAGTGGGGCGGGCCAGCATGTCAGCCAATCCCAGACACACACAGAGCTAAGTGGACTTTTAGCCAGAGAAGCAACGGCATGTGTGATAGGATGTCCATGTCACATGTCCCTGCATTATAAAAACGGACATTTTCCTCCAGCACGCCATTATCTGCCTTCTGCGTCTTGGTGTCAGTCACCGCTGGCGTAGCTCCTGTCTCTGATACTGCTGTGTACGCTCTATACACAGCGCTATACAGAATAGGGATAGAAGTTTCTATTAGTCCTTGTAAGGGCTAATACCAACAGGGTCAGAGCCATAGGTGACAGTCAGGTCCGTGAAAACAGATTTTAACAGCTACACAAGATGACAGTGTCTGTGCAGCTAAGGTCAGGGATTTCCTCGCTGCATTTCCCCATTAGGAGGGATAGAAAGGGAGGCGTCCTTTCCTCTACCCAGACCCACAACCCTGCCACTGTACCCTCCTGCCCTTTGCACACTCAAACTCAACTTAGTGGCATCCTAAAAGTGGCTGTTGGACTTCCATTAGTGTCCCATTGGTGCAAACCTATGTGCAGCACCTCTGCATTGCACACTCAAACTCATTGTTACTAAGCCATTATACTAGCAAACACTGAGTAAACTTAGTGGCATCCTAAAAGTGGCTGTTGGACTTCCATTAGTGTCCCACTGGTGCAAACCTATGTGCAGCACCTCTGCATTGCACAATCAGACTCATTGTTACTAAGCCATTATACTAGCAAACACTGAGTAAACCTAGTGGCATCCTAAAAGTGGCTGTTGGACTTCCATTATTGTCCCACTGGTGCAAAGCTATTTGCAGCACCACTGCATTGCACACTCAAACTCATTGTTACTAAGCCATTATACTAGCAAACACTGACTAAACTTAGTGGCATCCTAAAAGTGGCTGTTGGACTTCCATTATTGTCCCACTGGTGCAAAGCTATTTGCAGCACCACTGCATTGCACACTCAAACTCATTGTTACTAAGCCATTATACTAGCAAACACTGAGTACACTTAGTGGCATCCTAAAAGTGGCTGTTGGACTTCCATTAGTGTCCCACTGGTGCAAACCTATGTGCAGCACCTCTGCATTGCACACTCAAACTCATTGTTACTAAACCATTATACTAGCAAACACTGAGTAAACTTAGTGGCATCCTAAAAGTGGCTGTTGGACTTCCATTAGTGTCCCACTGGTGCAAACCTATGTGCAGCACCTCTGCATTGCACACTCAAACTCATTGTTACTAAGCCATTATACTAGCAAACACTGAGTAAACTTAGTGGCATCCTAAAAGTGGCTGTTGGACTTCCATTAGTGTCCCACTGGTGCAAACCTATGTGCAGCACCTCTGGATTGCACACTCAAACTCATTGTTACTAAGCCATTATACTAGCAAACACTGAGTAAACTTAGTGGCATACTAAAAGTGGCTGTTGGACTTCCATTAGTGTCCCACTGGTGCAAACCTATGTGCAGCACCTCTGCATTGCACACTCAAACTCATTGTTACTAAGCCATTATACTAGCAAACTATGCTGCCAGTTTAAGGGCCGTAGTTGCATTGTCAGGGATAGTTATTGTTGTTTATTTTGCTGTTAATAAAGATAGACCACCGCTGCAATCTACACCACCTCTCAATTTTTACTACCACATTTTAAGTGCACAATCTTGTCGCAATCAAAATGAGTGGCAAAATGACAGATGCTGGTGGAAAGGGGAAGAGGCGTGTTGGAAAAGGAAAGAAAGGGTTTGTCCGTGGGGAAGGTGGCAAAGCTCCATTAACATCTGCTGAAGATAGACCATCTTCCAGCAAAAGTAAGATGTCTACTACTTACCGTGGAAACTTCGATGTGCTCCCTTTTTTTACGGACATGAACAACTGGAACAAAGGTAGATGATGGCCAAAAAAAGAAAATGCTTGAATGGATCTCAAGTGGTCCAACAAGTGCCCTCTCCTCCACCTCAACTACCGCATCCAAAAAACACCAGTCCTCTGAGTTGTCATCCCAATCACACTTGCTTTCTCCCAGCTCTGAAGTCTCCATCCGCCCTGCACAGTATAGTGGAACTGAGATGGCTGAGTCTGCAGAGCTCTCCAGTCACACTATAGCCTGGGAATCAGAGGTCTGCTCCCAAGCTACAGTGAGTACAGACCAGGAAATGGTTTGCAGTGATGCCCAGAACCTTTGTGACTCAGATTCAGGCCGTGATGACCAAGTTTCTGAGCATAATGTTGACCCTTATTCACAAACTGAAACACCTGTTGTAATAGACAATGAGGAACATACTGATGACGATGAGACGCAGATACCAGATTGGAATAACAACTTAAATATTCGGTCAGGGCAAGAAGAGGCTAGGTCTGAGGGTGAGGGGAGTGCAAACACAACAATTGATGAGGAAGTTCTAGATCCCACCTACTGTCAACCCACAGTCAGGCCCTCGAGGAGGTCAACAGAGATGGTGGAGGATGCAACTGACGACGAAGTTACCTTGCGCCTTCCTGGACAGAGTCGGAGTACTGGTAGCACGTCTACAACTGCATCCTCAGCCACCACTGTGCCTCTGAGCACTAGTCGGGGTGGATCAACAGGTCGCATGCCCTCTAAGCCTTGCCTAGCCTGGTCCTTTTTTGACATAGCAAAAGATCGCCGAAATTATGTGATCTGTAAAATTTGTCGTGATTCTGTTAGTAGAGGGCAAAACCTCAGCAGTTTGACAACTTCTTCCATGAATTGTCACATGAATAAATATCATATGTCCCAGTGGGAAGCTCACCGTGCTGCAATGCGGCCTAGCGGAGCGAACCATCAACCTCCTGCCCCTTCCAGTGCATCCGCACGCTCTTCATCTTCTAGGACTGTGGGGACAGCTGTCACACCTGGTTTTCCACGCACAACTTCCACCACTGTAACCGCAACAGGCAGTTTGCTTGGTAGGTCGTCAGTTGGTTTGGAAGGGGAAACAAGTGCGTGTGTACAGCTCTCTCAGACATCGATAGCACCAATGTTGGATGAAGGCAACATCATGTCTACGCCTGCACTTTCCTCACAAACCTGAATTTTTCCAGGGACACCCTACTCAACACCGTCTACACACAGCAGCCAGATCTCTGTCCCTCAGATGTGGACAAATAAAAGGCCATTTCCTGCGACCCATGACAAAGCTAAGAGGTTGACTTTATCCCTCTGTAAGCTCTTGGCTACTGAAATGCTGCCTTTCCGCCTGGTGGACATACAAGATTTTAGACACCTTATGTCTGTCGCTGTGCCCCAGTACCAGATGCCCAGTCGCCACTACTTCTCTAAGAAAGGTGTGCGCGCGCTACACCAGCATGTCGCACACAACATCACCGCTTCCTTGAGAAACTCTGTGTGTGAACGGGTGCATTTCACCACCGATACTTGGACCAGTAAGCATGGACAGGGACATTACATGTCGCTGACTGGGCACTGGGTAACTATGGTGATAGATGGTGAAGGGTCTGCTGCACAAGTCTTGCCGTTCCCACGACTTGTGTGTCAATCCTCTGTCTTTTCAAGTTCCGCCACTGCTTCTGCCTCCTCCACCTCATCTGGGTCCTCCACCTCCGCCCCAAGCCTGCCTGGTCAGGCCACCAGTGTTCTCACTGCGCAGAAGGAATCACGCACCCCTCATTACTATGCTGGCAGCAGAGCACAACGGCATCAGGCGGTCTTTAGCTTGACATGTCTTGGAAATAGGAGTCACACAGCGGATGAGTTGTGGGCAGCTCTGGAGACTGAGTTTAATAAATGGTTGTCTCCACTCAACCTGCAGCCTGGTAAGGCCGTGTGCGACAATGCTGCAAACCTGGGTGCGGCCCTTCGCCTGGGCAAGGTGACACACGTGTCTTGTATGGCTCACGTGTTGAACTTTGTTGTCCAGCAATTTTTAACACACTATCCCGGCCTAGATGGCCTTCTGAACAGGGCACGAATATTGTCTGCTCACTTCCGCCGTTCAACCACCGCTGCTGAGCAACTTGCATCGCTCCAGACGTCTTTCGGCCTGCCGGTTTATCGCCTGAAATGCGATGTGGCGACACGCTGGAATTCGACTCTCCACATGTTACAGCGACTGTGGCAGCACCGCCGAGCCCTGGTGCAATACGTCATGACGTATAACCTGGGCCAACGAGATGCAAAGGTGGGGCTGATCACCCTGATGGAGTGGTCTCAGATCAAGGACCTATGCACCCTTCTGCACAGTTTCGACATTTCGACGAATATGTTTAGCGCTGACAATGCCATTATCAGCATGACAATTCCAGTCATTTACATGCTGGAGCACACGCTAAACACTATTCGGAGTCAGGGGGTGGGACAACAGGAAGGGGAGGAACTACAGGAGGATTCATATAAGCAAGACACAACAACATCACTAAGGTCCAGACGTTCATCATCACCAACGCGGCAGGCATGGGACCATGGGGGACAGGGATCAACAAGATCTTAGTCAAATAGCCCTTACACAGCCTGGAGGTGTGTTTGGGGTCAATGTCCTGTTGAAAAAGAAATTATGGTCCCACTAAACGCAAACTGGATGGAATAGCATACCGCTGCAAGATGCTGTGGTAGCCATGCTGGTTCTGTATGCCTTCAATTTTGAATAAATCCCAAACAGTGTCAGCAGCAAAGCACCCCCACACCATCACACCTCCTCCTCCATGCTTCACGATGGGAACCAGGCATGTAGAGTCCATCCGTTCACCTTTTCTACAAAGACATGGTGGTTGGATCCAAAGATCTCAAATTTGAACTCATCAGACCAAAGCACAGATTTCCACTGGCCTAATGTCCACTCGTTTTGTTCTTTAGCCCAAACAAGTCTCTTCTGCTTGTTGCCTGTCCTTAGCAGTGGTTTCCTAGCAGCTATTTTACCATGAAGGCCTGCTGCACAATGTCTCCTCCTAATAGTTGTTCTAGAGATGAGAAGGTGTGCCCAAACTTTTGGTCTGTACTGTATATATACAGTTAGGTCCAGAAATATTTGGACAGTGACACAAGTTTTGTTATTTTAGCTGTTTACAAAAACATGTTCAGAAATACAATTATATATATAATATGGGGTGAAAGTGCACACTCCCAGCTGCAATATGAGAGTTTTCACATCCAAATCGGAGAAAGGGTTTAGGAATCATAGCTCTGTAATGCATAGCCTCCTCTTTTTCAAGGGACAAAAAGTAATTGGACAAGGGACTCTAAGGGCTGCAATTAACTCTGAAGGCGTCTCCCTCGTTAACCTGTAATCAATGAAGTAGTTAAAAGGTCTGGGGTTGATTACAGGTGTGTGGTTTTGCATTTGGAAGCTGTTGCTGTGACCAGACAACATGCGGTCTAAGGAACTCTCAATTGAGGTGAAGCAGAACATCCTGAGGCTGAAAAAAAAGAAAAAATCCATCAGAGAGATAGCAGACATGCTTGGAGTAGCAAAATCAACAGTCGGGTACATTCTGAGAAAAAAGGAATTGACTGGTGAGCTTGGGAACTCAAAAAGGCCTTGGTGTCCACGGATGACAACAGTGGTGGATGATCGCCGCATACTTTCTTTGGTGAAGAAGAACCCGTTCACAACATCAACTGAAGTCCAGAACACTCTCAGTGAAGTAGGTGTATCTGTCTCTAAGTCAACAGTAAAGAGAAGACTCCATGAAAGTAAATACAAAGGGTTCAAATCTAGATGCAAACCATTCATCAATTCCAAAAATAGACAGGCCAGAGTTAAATTTGCTGAAAAACACCTCATGAAGCCAGCTCAGTTCTGGAAAAGTATTCTATGGACAGATGAGACAAAGATCAACCTGTACCAGAATGATGGGAAGAAAACAGTTTGAAGAAGAAAGGGAATGGCACATGATCCAAGGCACACCACATCCTCTGTAAAACATGGTGGAGGCAACGTGATGGCATGGGCATGCATGGCTTTCAATGGCACTGGGTCACTTGTGTTTATTGATGACATAACAGCAGACAAGAGTAGCCGGATGAATTCTGAAGTGTACAGGGAAATACTTTCAGCCCAGATTCAGCCAAATGCCGCAAAGTTGATCGGACGGCGCTTCATAGTACAGATGGACAATGACCCCAAGCATACAGCCAAAGCTACCCAGGAGTTCATGAGTGCAAAAAAGTGGAACATTCTGCAATGGCCAAGTCAATCACCAGATCTTAACCCAATTGAGCATGCATTTCACTTGCTCAAATCCAGACTTAAGACGGAAAGACCCACAAACAAGCAAGACCTGAAGGCTGCGGCTGTAAAGGCCTGGCAAAGCATTAAGAAGGAGGAAACCCAGCGTTTGGTGATGTCCATGGGTTCCAGACTTAAGGCACTGATTGCCTCCAAAGGATTCGCAACAAAATATTGAAAATAAAAATATTTTGTTTGGGTTTGGTTTATTTGTCCAATTACTTTTGACCTCCTAAAATGTGGAGTGTTTGTAAAGAAATGTGTACAATTCCTACAATTTCTATCAGATATTTTTGTTCAAACCTTCAAATTAAACGTCACCATCTGCACTTGAATTCTGTTGTAGAGGTTTCATTTCAAATCCAATGTGGTGGCATGCAGAGCCCAACTCGCGAAAATTGTGTCACTGTCCAAATATTTCTGGACCTAACTGTATATATATATATATATATATATATATATATATATGCATTCCATATTTATAGATAAATATAGATATTTTATCAGTTGCCGCTTCTCTATCTGGGGTGGGGGTCGTCGCATGACCTGGCTCCGATCATGTGACTTGTCACATGGTCAGGGCCTGCTTGCATCACGCACCTCATTTCCTGGATGATGTGGTGCTGAGTGTGCGTGACTGTTTCTGATTGGATACATGCGTCATCCATCTGCTCAGGTTCTTTTCGGCATGTGCCAGCCTATTGGCTGACTTGCATATTTAATGTAGCCTCTGCTGGTCTGACACCATGCCCCCTGATGAAGGCCCTAAAGCCAAAATATGTGTACATATAATATATATTATACAATATATATACAATAGGGTACAGGCGCCAGCACCAGCAGGAGGAGATGTCACTAGGTAATGTACAACTCTTTTTTATTGACACCATTTTGTAATGTTATACTTCTCAGTAACCGCACACTAATCATTTGGTTGCTCTTTGGCACTGGGGTCTGTTATCCACACATGTGATTGACTTCATTAACCCCCTGGTGCTCTAGGAGTAGTGTTACTTATAGCCTTTGTATGGTTACTTTCTTTAATTCTCTCCCACTGTTCTTGTGGTGTCTATCACTCACTTTGTTTACACCTTGTTTTTAATTTGTTCAAATAAAAATTACCTTTTACTCTGGCTATTTGCTATGTCTTTTTTGGGGATTTCAATTAATTGTACGGCACATTGCCTGGGTGGACTTAATTTCTGCCCTTTTGATTACCATGCTTGGGTTCATTATTAATCTTTGATTCCTTGTTTACCAAACCCTGCTTGTATTGGAAATGTTTGGTCAGCTGCACATGTATATTTAGAACCCATGTCACACAAATGCTGTGAACCCTCCCTCATGGAGACGGTAATGCTGAGACCAAGTAATCCTCTATCTGTTATTTCAAGAAAAACATAATTGGGATCTGCAAGCGAACTTGACACCAAACATAACCCCCCCCCAAAAAACAAAAAAAAACCCATCCAATTCAATGGGGATGAGATGTTTGGGGTTGTAAAATAGCTGTAAAGTGGCCTTAGTAGGCACAAGTGGCTGTGGTGGAAGTTAAATGATAGTAAGAGCTGGATAGTTATATATACTGAGGATCATGCTGCAGTCAGACTCTGTTCTGGGACCGCTAATTAAAGTTTATGAATATTCAATGCTTTCACCACTCCTTGTGCCAGTGTCTGTGATTGGTTGCAAACTGCTAAACACGCCCCTCACCCTGTGTCAGCATCTGTGATTGGTTGCAGTCAGTTTGCCGTATAATAGTGTAAAAAGAAAGAAATAATAAAAATGATGAAGGCTCCCACTATATTTTGATTGCCAATGTGGGTAAAGCAACAGTAGCATGTTGCAGCCCTCATCTTTGAGCTTTACTGTGGCTGGATATAAAAAAAGAGGTGTGACCCCCCCCTTCAGTTTTAAAACTCAACCAAGTTAAACCTGGCGTCTGGTGTTCTCAGGCTGGTGAGGCTTATGATTATTGGGCTGCCCTAGTAAAAAAAATAGCAACATGCAGCAGCCCGAAATTGTCGCATCCATTATATGTGACAATTTCAGCACTTTACCAGGCTCATCCTGATTGGCCTGGTGTGGTGTCGTGGTAATATAAGAAATTAATTACAGCTGTGATTTGTCAAAAATCACAGCTTAAATATAGCAATGAGAGATAAAGCATAAAATAGGTAAAATAAAAACATAGGTAAAATAAAATCACAATTCTAGACTTAAGGTGACCGTGCTGTACAATTGCATTTAGTGCAAATAAAAGTGCAAAGATTAGAGTCAATCTCACCCATTTAATGCAGATCAGTGGATTACTCTACAGACAATCAAGCCGCCGAACTCAGTTCCAAAGAGGGGCTATTCTGTTATAACCTGTCATGGCCCATCTAAAACTCCCACCCTGACAAAGGCAGCACCCATTTTACCCTCCTAATGTGTTTCCTTCTTATTATACAGGATTCATCAGGGGACTGGGGAGATTAGTGGGAGGATGCATTGACAGACTTTTCCCTTAACACTTCTACATGGACTATGCAAGATCAATAGTGAATGAGGGGTATCAAGCGCCACAATGTCAGTGGCTGTTAAAGTACTCTTATTTAACAGAAAGCTTAGGTGGTGTAAAGTTTATATGCAAAAGAATAAAAAGACGTGTGCGGAACATAACATTCCATTGGAACTACTGAGTGATGTCCAACTATTCGCTAGTCTAGAACGATCAACAAAGCAAACAATTGGTAAAGGACCCAATACTGTTTTAAAAAAAAAAAAAATCGCAGTACTTAGATGCCACCAGTAACAGGGAACATTTCTGCTATCAATGTGTTCTTCAACCTTGAAACTAATGATTTAAAAGCAATAAAGAGTACTCAAAACAAGCATAATTTCTCTAATGAAGAGATGGCAGCATTGTGCATTTTAGAGAAAGACAGGTCAGTAACAATTAAAAGATCTGACAAGGGGGGCAATGTTGTGGTACTAGATTAACAAGATTATAAAAAAGTATGCAATAACATCTTGAATGACAGCTCAACTTATGTGAAATATCGGGAGAACCCAATGCCTAATTGTAAGAAGATCCTAACAGTTCTTCTTACAAGGGTTAAATCTAATAATCTTATCAGCCAGGATGTATTCATGATTTCATAGTTCCCTACCATGGCCATATTTAATGCTCTGCCTAAACTACACAAATGCCTTTGTCTCATAAAGGGGAGACCGATAGTTTCGAGGATTGACAGTACAGGATATAAAGTGGGCATTTATTTGGATAAGATTTTAAATCCATTTGTGGTGGCACTGCCGTCTCATATCAGGGATACTATTGACTTATTGAATCGGATTTATGA
Organism: Anomaloglossus baeobatrachus; assembly: GCF_048569485.1. NCBI lineage: Eukaryota > Metazoa > Chordata > Amphibia > Anura > Aromobatidae > Anomaloglossus > Anomaloglossus baeobatrachus. The sequence continues at coordinate 570,458,544 of NC_134353.1, read as the reverse complement.
CGTCATGGTTGACGAGGGATTCCTACTAACCAGTATTGATGTAGAGACGCTATACTCTTCAATCCCACATCTCTGACACTGTCTCTTGTATTATTGTAAGGTGAATGTGTCATGTTTTATCTCTGCTTTATGTATTAGTTCCACTGGTGAGTGGATTGACTCACACTTGGGATTTATTTATCCATTATCCCAGTGTTACATGTGATCTGCTTACTAGTATTTTTTGTGCATTTTTTCAATTCTCCCCCTGCCGTGCTGATTTTTTCAATCACTTTCTTGCACCTTGTATTTTAATTAATTCTAATAAAAATTCATATATTTTATTCTTGGCTGTATGTGTTGGTTTTCCCATCTGTGTTTCTAATTGATTATATCACATATAGCCTGTGGTGAATTTACTTTTTTGCTATTGATTACTATACCGGGGTGCCCTATGCTATGATTCACGTTCTATTGATTTAACCCTATATTTGGCACATCTTTGGTCATTTATTCTAATATTACTGTTTAGAAAATTGTCCAACTCTACAGTATATTGATAAAAACCTATATACATATGACGGAACATAGTATATAAATAGTTTTAATATTTTGCTACTTTCTCAAATGAATTGAGGATAGCAAATTATATTTTTACTTTTAAAATTAATGAGCAATAAAGCTGAAAGGCTCTTTTTGTATTATTCTCAAACTATATTGTACTATAAGAGCCCTATAAAATATACTGCTATAATTTTAAAATTTGACAAATTGATTAATGTAGTAGGCAAAACATTGTCTCTTACTGGTATGTATAAAATATTAAGTCAGTGTAATAATTCAGGAATAGAAGAGACAGCAAAAAATGGACAGAGCTTGTATAAGAGTTTTTTGATAAATAAATAACTATCAGAAAAAAAGAGGATAGGAAACTGTATGAACCATAACACATTGAAAGAACTGTAAAAAGACTGAGTAAAAGATAATCCACACAGTTCCTGGACCCTTAAACAAATTACTAAAAACGTCTTTAAATACGAGTGTTCGAAACATGCTGGGATAACTTACATATTGTATCAATTCCCAGAAATTTGTAAGTACTGAAAGGATTTCAAGGGTCTTACCTGATAGGTAACAGACCTTAATATTATTTTTCATTTTAAAAAAAAATACACTTGATTTCCAAAGATGGTAAAATTGCCCTAACAAAGTTTATTTTAATATAATATAAATGTTGAAATTATTAGAAATTATTATGAGACCTTGTATATAAAATGTCCATTTATAGACCCTATTTACTTTTGTAATTTGTTTTATTATAAAATTACCTACACTTCTCCTTTTCTGAAGCCTTTAGGGAACTACAAGGTTCTGCATCCTCAGCAGGATGCAGGGCCTACCCCCTAGGGCCCCAGAAGACTAGTGCTGGTCACACACAAACACTTCACAAAATTCCAGTTTTCCCCAACGATCCCCCGTAGAATGGTACAAAGGTAGGGTTGGACCAATGGATGGCTGCCTAGAGGTGAAGCCAGTCCAGTCCACTAGTTGACCGGGTGGGAGGGGCAGACAGTGGACAGTCAGTCTAGAAGTGACAGAGGGAGTGAGCAGACGCACTGACTAGAAGTGAACAGTAACCTGATGCCCAGGAGGGTAGTTGCCGGTGGAGTACGGTGGAATACTCCCGGAACTACGCAGCAATGGGGTACAGGACCCTAGGACAGGCAGAAAATGCAGGCAGGCCTACCTTGGGGCCTACCATCCAGGCTGCCATTATCACTAGCCCCAGTAGTGGACATTGTGCAGCAGTGGCACCATCCATATAGCCGCAACACCGCAAATGGCGTTATGTGTAAACACTATTCTATTCCCCTGTACATATTTCCCGTTTACAAAAAGGGCCCAGGGCACGGAACTGGGCAATGGCCACCAAAGTGACATTCCCCAGTTTTACACCGCCCGGGACTGAGTACCCCATAACCCTGGGCGACACAACCCTTTCTCCTGGCGTCACGAAAAGGATTGAACTGGACCCGGTCAAACCGGGTGACGTGTGTCTTAAAGATTGTGTTTTATGGACTGTGCTTTATTGCTTGAAAAACCGCTGCCATTTTGCTGTGAAAATTAACTGCGCCACTGCAGAGAAAAAGGAAACCCCGCCCACGACTCCTGTAAGCGCGGGTGGAAAGGGGCAGTAACATGACCCGGAAATTCCAGAAGTGCTCCAGTCCCACGAGAGAGTGGTGAGAAACACCAAGAGGGAACGGAAAGATGCAGGCACCTGATAGCGGGAATGCAGCGGGGTCTGCTCCGGTAGACCAAGTGGTAGCACCTGAGGCCAGAGCCGCCGCCAGAGCAGTAGTACCGATCATGTTGATTACCCTGCCGTATGTCCCCGGAGCGGCGTGGCTGCCCCAATATGATAGCAAACCGGATGCCTTACCCGGGTTTAAAAAGAAAATATGTACCGTGTTGGACATGTGTGGTAACCTCGTGTGGGACACGGTTAAGTCTGATGGTGGTAATAGTTTTTATTCTTGTTGTTAATCTTTAATCATAAAACAACTCTGCTTCGGTGATGAACAGTCTCTTTACTGGTGATATAGATAACTATTTACAGGTGATAGCTGGTCAGTGTTTTCCACACATACTGTTGTAGATTCAACCACACCAGACAGGCAGACGTCTGAGGGGAAGCTTTTCTTCTCCAGATCTGTTAGAAAATCCTCACAAAATGGAGGATGTCAACTCTCTCTTTTTCCTCACAACTGCCATCTCCCAGCCGACCCTCTCCTTCCACGCGTAGTCGGAATTAGCTCCTCCCCTTGCATGGGACTCATACCACTGCAGTCATTGGCTGACTGCACAGAGGAAACTGAACCCTCTGAGTGCTGCCTGTCAGCAGGTTTTCACAATATCCTACAGTACAAAATATGCATAGAAAATTACATTGTGTGAAATATCTATATTTCTGGTATCCCATGGAGATGGCCACTTTGTGGGATACCACATGTCTTCCCTCTTGAAGAGTGTCGTCCCCGACACATACACATCTGAAAAACAGAAAGGAACAACATGCATACAAATAATTATTTCAATGAATACTGTTACTTAAATTATTCTTGGCTTCTTGAAGACCTGGAGAAAACACATAAAAAAAACACAACATCTGGATGCAAAGTAAAACAGTATGTAACCATAGTAAAAGAGTCCTTTTGTCTTGAAGATCCTTGTAGGAACAACCCCCACTAGGTGGGGAACGGGATGACAGCTAACCCGCTATAACTTCTTTGCTTGGTCCCCGGGTGCAGTCAGGGCACACAGACCATAAAGAAACTTTCTGCACCAAGCTGTTTTTAGGAGGGCTAGGACACAGTGTAGCAGTAATAATGCTCTCATAAGCCAGAGTCTCTCTTATTACACAGTAAATGTATAGAAGCCACACATGCAAAGTCTCTCCTGTTCAGATAGGCAGCGACCAATTATTTTTGGTAACGAGCAGGTAACTGTCCCTTGGTTGCTTGTTCAGATCTCCGTAGAGCAAGTACTTTCTCTTCATAGGTGGATGGTGCTTCTGACTCCTCAACTGTAGAGGGCGTACCCTGAGAACCTACTGCAGGAATTTAGTCAGCACCCTCTAGTGGAGAAGGAGGAGCTGGCATAATAAACTGAAGACAGGGTGCATGAAACCAAGCAAGTGGGATGGTGGAGACTCTGGAAGCCTTCTCTGGTGCAACAGGGATATAAACTGAAGGGACTGTAACTTCCTGGGAAATGCAAGCTTTTATCTGGCTTCAATGAACCACCTTTTCTTACTGAGTATCTTCTCTGGCAATTTTGTACACCTCCACCCCTGGGAACGGTATAGTGTTGATGACATAAGGACAGGATTCCCACTGATCATCCAGCTTGTGAGAGCGGCGGTTCTTTTTAACCCAAACTCTCTCTCCAACTTGTAATGGTTTGGCCTTGGCTGAAGCATTGAAATCATCCTCCTGCCTTTGGCGCACAGCATTCATGCGGTCTTCCACGATTTCATTAGCTTCTTTCAGACGTCTTTGGTGGTCTGCAACCCAGTCTGTCTCTGGAAGGGGATTATGGCAAGCTTCTACTTGAACATTTAGCTGGAGGTCTGCAAGCAGTTTCCCTGGACGACCAAAAATCAAGTAATATGGAGTATAACCAGTAGAGCAGTGAATGGTATTGTTGTATAAGGAAGTTAACTCTTGCAGTACCTCAGGCCATTCTTTCCTTTCTTGGGATGGAACATTCTTTATTATGTCAATCAAAGTTTTGTTCATCCTTTCCCACAGGCCATTGCATTGGGGATGGTAAGCGGTTGTGCGAAGTTTCTTGCAGCCATAGAGAGCACATAGTTCTTGGAATAAATCTGACTCAAATGCTGGACCTTGATCTGTCAGAATCTGCTCAGGATATCCATAAGGTCTCACAAAGTGTTTCAAAAACATCTCAGCTGTGGTTTGAGCAGTCAGATCTCTGACAGGCACGGCCACAACAAATTTAGTGTAGTGGTCGACGATGGTCAGAGCATAAAGGTATCAAGTACGGTTGAGTTGCAGTTTGACATGATCAAGGGCCACAAGCTCCAGAGGATGATGTGTTTCAATGGGATGCAGTGGAGCTCTTTGTTTCATACCTTCTCGGCTAATTAGAGTACATGTGAAACATTCTCTGCACCATTTCTCAATGTCTTGTCACATTTCTATCCAATAGAAGCGTTCTCGGATTGTAAATTCAGTCTTTTGGCAACCAAAATGTCCGGACTTGTCATGATATGCCTCTAAAATGAGATTCGCATTGTACGACTATATGGAAGACTCTCTCATGAGTGTGGGGATTCACAGTGCGTCGTACTAATACTCCTTTGTGGTACTGTAGACGTTTTCTCTGTCGCCATAATCGCCAAAGTTCTGGATTAGTTTGCCTGTAGCTCACAGGTAATTTTGGTGGTATAGATTCTAGCAACTTCCATAAAGTTCTGAAGGTATGGCTTTCATTTTGAATTTCAGCCCAATTATGGCTCACTGAGTGTCTGGAGCTGGGTTCAGAAACAGGAGGTTTTGGGACTTTCTGCACATTTTGTCTGGTGACATATGAGTAAAAGGCAGGCATTTCCACTTCTTCCCACTCGTCCTCATCATAACGGGGTATTTCTGTTGTAGGCAGCCTGGATAGGGCATCAGCATTGGTGTTAGAGTGACCTGCTCTGTATTTCAGGACAAACTGGTAGTTGCCAGGCGGGAGGCCCATCTCTGCTCAAGGGCTCCAAGTTTTGCAGACTGTAACTGGGACAATGGGTTGTTGTCAGTGACAGCAATGAAGGGAGTTGCAGCTAAGTAGTGCTTAAATTTGTCTGTGACAGCCCACACTAGTGCAAGGAATTCCAACTTAAATGAACTGTAGATCTGATCATTTAATTCAGTTGGTCGGAGAGATCTGCTGGCATAGGCGATGACTCTTTCTTTGCTGTCTTGGACCTGGGCTAGCACTGCGCCTAATCCCAGGTGGCAGGCATCTGTATACAGATGAAAGGGGATGTTGTAGTCTGGATAGACAAGAATCGGGGTTTCAGTTAACTTCACCTTAAGTTCCTGGAAGGTCTGTTCTAGTTCTGGTGTCCACTGAATGGAGGGGCTCTTGCACATCTTCTGACACGGTTGTCCTTTTAGGAGCTCTTGCAAGGGAGCAGCAATCCGGGTAAAGTTTTTGATGAATCTCCTATAGTAGCTGGCAAATCCGAGGAATCTGCGGACTTCTCTAATGGTGGTTGGGATAGGCCAGTCTTTTACTACAGCAGTCTTCTCTGGATCTGGAAAAACTCCTTCCGCACTAACTATGTATCCCAAGTAGTGGACCTTGGATTTTAGTAGATGGCATTTGGATGGTTTGACTTCCAGGCCATGCTTGGCTAGGACTTCAAAAACTTCAGTGAGATGTTGGAGGTGCTCTTCATATGTTTTGGAGTAAATTATTACATCATCTAAGTACAACAGCACAGTTTCAAAATTCTTGTAACATAAGCAGCATTACATAAGCCTTTGAAAGGTTCCAGGGGCATTACACAAGCCGAACGGCATATAGTTGAATTCAAACAAGCCCATAGGGGTAGTGAAGGCAGTCTTCTCTTGGTATTCTGAAGCCATGGGTACTTGCCAGTACCCGCTGGTGAGATCTAGGGTGGAGAAATAGGTTGCTGATTTCATGGCAGTCAAAGATTCTTCTATTTTGGGCAATGGGTATGCATCTTTATGGGTAATGTTATTGAGTTTGCGATAATCAACACATAGCCTAATGCTTCCATCTTTCTTTTTGACGAGAACAATTGGTGCAGCCCAAGGACTTTTACTGTCTTTAATCACATCAGCATCTTTCATTTCTTCTATCATTCTCTTCACTAGCTGATACATGGATGGTGGTATGGGTCGGTACTTCTCTTTGATTGGAGGATGGGAGCCAGTGCAGATGAGATGTTTGATTGTACTGACTCTTCTAAAGTCAAAGATGACTTGCTGAATATATGTTGGTACTCTTTGTCAACTCTCAGTGCTCCTTCCTTTTGTGTGAGGGGGGGGTTTCATCTGTACCAATATCCAGCTCTTGCCACCACTCCTCCTTAGTTTCTGGACTTGGAAAATTTTCCACTTGGGTAGTAATGGGTTCATAATTAAGCCCACTCACTTTGGCTACAGTAGTATATTTGCGCAGGGTCACAGCTTGGTTACTGCAATTTATGAGACGTACTGGTACTTGACCGTGAGTTACATTAGCCAGACTTCTTGCTTCTTGCAGCTACGATGACTGTATCATCTTTAAATTCCACTGGTTTGATCAGGACTTCATAGTTCTGACCTTGTAGACCCATCTTCGTTTTACACTACACCATAGTTTCTGTATGAGGTTGGAGAACCAAAGGCTTTGAGTCTATAATCCTGGTAGAGCCTATCTCTCCTCTGGAATTAGTGAATTTCTGATGGCTGATGAGTATACGAAGTGTTTACTGATTAGTTCTCTTCTTCTTGGGGGAAGCAGCATTAAGCGCATAAGTCATGCCTTTGATTACTTCATCAAAACAATTTTGTAATATGTTTATTCCCAGAACCACAGGAGGAAAATCGTCTTCTCCTGTATCTACCACAATAAGGCCTTGGTGAGGTAACTCAGTTCTGCCAACTTTAAAGGTAGCTTCCCAGTAGCCCACTTGAGGAACAGGTTGTCCATTACTAGCTATAATGTTAAGGTCAGCAGAGGTAATTTTTGCTAGCTGGTCTGTTTTCCAGTAACGTTTATATTGGGGTAGCTGGATGGTAGTAACTTGTGAGCCAGTATCGAGTAGCGCTGGAAAAGGGATTACATCTATTGTGATTGGAATGATGGGGCGGTACCCAACATATTTTAGGCCCCAATCAGGATCATCTGTACCTATGCATTCTTCTCCTGAGGGTCGGTCCTTGGCCTCAGGAAATTCCTGTTTAAAGGCAGGCATTCTCTTTCTATATGGCCACTACGATTGGATCTGAGGCAAATCGGCTGACCTAGGGAATCAAATCTGTCAGTAGGTCTCCTACCTGTCTGGTAGTAGGTGTCCCAGGGACTGTTGGGTGGTAACTTCCGTATAAACAAAGGATGATCCTCTTGACTGGGTTGGTGCTTCAACTCCTTTACTTCTTTGCACAGGATTGCAAGACGTTTGGTTAGTTCCGCAACTTGACCACAAAGCTCTTCAGTAGGGTCTTGTACCTGCTGGGGAGCACACTGAACAACGACAGGTTTGGCACAGGCAAATACAGCATGTTCTTGGTCATTCACACCTATATATGCATCCTTTGAACTTAATACTTTTATGGCAGTCTCTTTAAAATCAAAAAAATCACTATTGGGATGTTGTAGTGCCAGCATTCTCAACTGTAGCCTTGTAAAGCCAGATATTACACCTTCAATAAATTGTTCCTTTAAAACTTGATCAGCATTAATAGCTTCAGAGGGATCAGCCTGCTCAAGGATATGCCAAGCTTCCTGTAAACTGAGTGCAAAATCTCTTAAAATTTCATGGGACTGCTGCTTTTTTCCAAAGAATCGCATCTTTAACTCTGACAGCGTTCTTGTTTCAAATATAGCTTTTAACCTGTCTAGTATTTCTTCAGCAGTCTTCTTTACACTACAAGGCCAAGATTTAACTTCCCTTAGTGCAGCGCCCCCTAGCTGACCAATCAGTAACTCAACTTTTTGTTCCGAGCTGACTGAATACAATCTGAATACTGCCTGCATTGTCTCTTTAACCCCATAGCGGCGGCCTAACGTCTCAAGACGTCGGAAAAACAGGGTACTTATTCTGTTCCGACGTCTTGAGACGTCAGGCCGGAAAAAGCTTGTAGCGCCCCCCAGTGACGAAAAATCTCGGGGGTTTCAGCTACCGGATGTAGCTGAGACCCCCAAGATTATGAATCGGGGTGTTTTTTTTGGACCCCGTTAATGCGATCGCCGGTATACACCGTATACCGGCGACAACATTAAAAAAAAAAAAATGGCCGGTAAAATTGATTTATTTCTCATCTGACGTGATCAAACATGTCAGATGAGAAATAAATATAATCCTCTAGTGCCCCCAAAGCCCCCGGTACCGGAGAGTCCCCCCACCACCCCTACCCCCCCTCCGGAAAATCCAAGATGGCGCCGACGCGCGCTGAAAACTGCCGCCGCCGCCGGCTCTGCATTCATTTCCCTCCGATCTGAAATGATCAAACATTTCAGATCGGAGGGAAATGTCCTCCCCCTGACCCCTCCTCCGGTACACCGGAGATCTCTGGTCCCCGGAGCCCCCTCCGGTTCTCCAGAGCCGCCTCCCCCCTCTCCCCTCCGGAGCGTGAAAAATGGCGGCCGCATTCATCCTACTCTTTCTGCCGCATGTGACACGTCACATGCGGCAGAAAGTTGTCCCCAGGTCCCCCCGTCACCCCACCCAGCCCTCGGTCATACGTTACCTGGCTGTTGGTGCTCCGGCCCCGCGATCACGCCGCCTCCTTCTCTTGAATGCTGGCGGCGCATGCGCAGACAGCGGCTGTCAGCTGGATCCCTGCAAGCAGGGACGCTGACGTCGCTGCTGCAGTAGGCTGCTCCACTGTGGACTGGGGGAGGGTGAGTGCAGTAATCTGCAGACACACTCCTCACATGGAGAGCCTGCTGTTCTAGAAAATGGGGGGTACGTTCTGTGAGCGTGCCCCTCATATTCTAGAATGAGGTTACTGCAGGTCACTCTGCCTAGGTTGGACCGGGGCAGTGTGAGTGCAGTATTCTCAGATTACTGCACCCACACTGCTCATGGAGAGCTTGCTCTTCCAGAAAATGGGGGATACGTTCCCTGAACGTGCCCCCCATATTCTAGAAGATCCAGAGACGGCGTGGGACCTCAAAAATGGATTACAGCGACCGAAATTTATTTATTTACAATAAATTGGTAAAAGAGGAATGTTTCGGGGAGTTTTTTTTCAAATAAATTTTTTTTTTGTCTTTATTTTTTTCTATTTCTTGACTGGGTTAGTGATGTCGGGTATCTGTTCAGATGCCGTGACATCACTAACCCCAGGGCTTGATGCCAGGTGACATTACAGCTGGTATCAACCCCATATATTACCCCGTCTGCCACCGCACCAGGGCGCGGGATGAGCTGGAGCGAAGCGCCAGGATTGGCGCATCTAATGGATGCGCCACTTCTGGGGCGGCTGCGGCCTGCTATTTTTAGGCTGGGAAGAGTCCAATAACCATGGCTCTTCCCACCCTGAGAATACCAGACCCCAGCTGTCTGCTTCACCTTGGCTGGTGATCTAATTTGGGGGGACCCCACGTTTTTTTGTTTTTTTTAAAAAACGCCTGGGGAGCCCTCCAAATTGATCACCAGCCAAGGTGAAGCTGTCAGCTGTGGTTTGCAGGCTACAGCTGTCTGCTTTACCCTAGCTGGCTATCAAAAATAGGGGGGACCCCACGTCGTTTATTTTAATTATTAATTTTTTGGGGGGCTAAATACAAGGCTAGGCACCCTTTAGTGCCACATGAAAGGCACTAAAGGGCGCCAGCTTAGAATATGTAGGGGGTGGGACGTTATATTTGTTTGACATCTATCCATTCATCCATTGTAGCATTTTAGGCTGTGCGCCCACAATCGGGATTTGCAGCGTTTTGGGCGCAGAGTGTTTTCCCTGCGTCTATAACGCTGCATTGTGCAGTAGAAGCACAGTGGAAGGATTTTTAGAAATCCCATGCCCAATGTGCTTGCCCAATGTACTTCTCTTCTCCGCAGCATAAACCGACCTGTGGCGGCAGCTTCCCGAGCCTCAGCATGTCAATTTATGCTGCGGAGATGAGTGTTCTCTGCAGGTAGCATAGAGCTCCACAGCGGCCTGAACCCAAATCGTGGGCATGGGCAGCTGCGTTCTCCCGTGGACAACACTCACATCTCTGCAGGAGGCTGACACTGTGTACTAGACACCGTGTCGCTGGATCATGGCCACATAGCCTAAAAGTGAGACATTTGTTGCTACAGCAACATTTTTGTGAAGTACCTGTGGATTCAAAATGCTACTATACTCCTGAATAAAATCCAGTTTCCAAAATGGAGTCACTTGTGGGGGGTTTCTAATGTATAGGTACCCAAGGGGCCCTGCAAATGTGACATGGTGCCCGCAATTTATCTCAACTTTTCCAGAATTCAAATGGTGCTCCTTCCATTCCAAGCCCTCCCATTTATCCAAACAGAGGTTTTTGGCCACATGTGGGGTATCCCTGTGCTCATAAGACATTGGATAACAACCTGTTGGGTCCACGGTTTGTTGTTGTCTCTTGAAAAAGTGAGAAATTTGATGCTGAAGCAACATTTTTGTGAAAAAAATGAAAATTTTCAATATGGCAACCTAAGCTTATCAAAATCTGTGAAGTATTCGTGGATTCAAACTGCTCACTATACACCTAGATAAAAGCCTTGAGGTGTCTTGTTTCCAGAATGGAGTCACTTGTGGGGGACAGCCACTGTTTAGGCACCTCAGGGGCTCTCCAAATGCAACCTGGCGTCCGCTATTGATTCCAGCCAATTTTGCAGTCAAAAGGCACTACTTCCCTTCCGAGCCCTGCTGTGCACCCAAACAGTTGATTTCCACCACATATAAGGTATCGCCAAACTCAGGAGAAATTGCACAATAAATGTTATGCTGAATATTTTCCTTTTACTCTTGTAAAAAAAAAAGCTACCTGGTTGAAATAACAATTTTGTGGTAAATTTTTTTTTTTTTTTTCATGGCTCAACGTTATAAAATTCTGTGAAGCACCTGGGGGTTCAGGGTACTCACCAAACATCTAGATAAATTCCTTGAGGGGCTTAGTTTCCAAAATGGGGTCACTTGTGTGGGGTTTCTGCTGTTTAGGTACCTTAGGGGTCCTCCAAATGTGACATGGTGCCCGCAATCTTTTTCAGCCAAATTTCCTTTCCAAAATTCAAATATTGCCCCTTTCGTTCCAAGCCCTCCCATTTGTCCAAACAAAGGTTTCAGACCACATGTGAGGTATCACCGCGCTCATAAAAAAGTGGTTAACAAACCTTGAGGTCAAATTTTTGGAATTACCTCTTGAAAAAGTGAGAAAATTGATGCTAAAGCAACATTTTTGAGAAAATTATTAAAATTTTCAATATGACAACGTAACGTTAACAAAATCTGTGAAGTACCTGTGGATCTAAAATGCTCACTATACCCCTAGATAGAATCCTTGAGGGGTCTAGTTTCCAAAATGGTGTCACTTGTGAGGGATTTCTTCTGTTTAGGTACCTTAGCGGACCTGTAAATGCAACATGGTGCCCGCAATCTATTTCAGCCAAATTTGCTTTCCAAAATTCAAATATTGCTCCTTCTGTTCCGAGCCCTCCCATTTGTCCAAACAGAGGTTTCTGATCACATGTGGGGTATCGGCGTGCTCATAAGAAAGTGGGGAACAAGTTTTGGGGTCCATTTTGTTGTGTTATTTCTTCTAAAAGTGAATAAATTTGGGTTAGAGCAACATTTTTAGGTAAAATTTAATTTTTGCTTTTTTTCATTCCACATTGCTTTTGTTCATGTGAAGCACCTGAAGGGTTAATAAACTTCTTGAACGTGGTTTTGAGTACTTTGGGGGGTGCAGTTTTTAGAATGGTTTCACATTTGGGTATTTTCTGTCATCTAGGCCTCTCAAAGTCACTTCAAATGTGATGTGGTCCCTAAAAAAATGGTTTTGTAAATTTTGATGTAAAAATGAGAAATCGCTGATAAACTTTGAACCCCTCTAACTTCCTAACAAAAAAAAAATTTGTTTCCAAAATTGGTCTGATGTAAAGTAGATAAGTGGGAAATGTTATTTATTAACTATTTTGTGTCACAGAAATCTCTGGTTTAACGGTATAAAAATTCAAATGTTGAAAATTGCAAAATTTTCAAAATTTTTGCCAATATTCAATTTTTTTCATAAATAAACGCAAAAATATTGTCCTAAATTTGGTACTAACATGAAGTCCAATATGTGACGAAAAAACAGTCTCAGAATCACCGGGATCCGTTGAAGCGTTCTAGAGTTATAACCTCATAAAGTGACACTGGTCAGAATTGCAAAATTTGGTCTGGTCATTAAGGTGAAAATTAGCTCCGTCACTAAGGGGTTAAAGTCGGTTAATGTGTGGGGTTCTCCACTATAGCTGGGGAGCCAGGGTGCCCCAAAGTAGTAAAGCATTGTTAATGGCATTGTTTGAGCCATAGCAATTGCTGGGCTGCAGCTTGTCACTTCGCTCTCCTCTCCTGAAGACATATATACAGCACTGTATGTGTGATGCAGTAGTTCTTACCGTCCTCCCTGTTGCCTGCCTCTCCCCTCTTTGTTGGGGTGCAGTGGAGGGAAGTTCAGCTTAGGAAGAAAGGATGTCACTTTTCCCAGTAAAGCAGCCACTGGTATGTGTACAGTCTCTTCTTGCAACAACAGCTGTGGCGAAGTACAAATTCTTTAAGGCAGTAAAGACTGGCACTTCCTGAGGTAATTTTCTCATCAATTTCCTTCAATATCAATAGCATATATTACCACTCTCTTTAGGGCATATAAGGCACAGAGGTAACATCCTGTTCATGACGCCAAAAGTTGTGGTAACCTCGTGTGGGACACGGTTGAGTCTGATGGTGGTAATAGTTTTTATTCTTGTTGTTAATGTTTAATCATAAAACAACTCCGCTGCGGTGATGAGCAGTCTCTTTACTGGTGATATAAATAACTATTTACAGGTGATAGCTGGTCAGTGTTTTCCACACACACTGTGGTAAATTCAACCACACCAGATAGGCAGACCTCTGAGGGGAAGCTTTTCTTCTCCAGATCTGTTAGAAAATCCTCACAAAATGGAGGATGTCAACTCTCTCTTTTTCCTCACAACTGCCATCTCCCAGCCCACCCTCTCCTTCCACGCATAGTCGGAGTTAGCTCCTCCCCTTGCATGAGACTCATACCACTGCAGTCATTGGCTGACTGCACAGGGGAAACTTGCCTGTCAGCAGGTTTTCCCAATATCCTACAGTACAAAATATGCATAGAAAATTACATTTGTGTGAAATATTTATATTTCTGGTATCCCATGGAGATAGCCACTTTGTGGGATACCACATATGTATGCAATGACTGGCAAGCAAAGAGCGTCTGTTGTGCTGGGACAGCTAGCGGGTGCAGCAGAGCTGGAAGTAGGAACCTGGTCAGATGAGGATGGGGAATCTGTGCCCACTATCTTTGAAAAATCATCAGGAGGCAGCACTGCAGTCTTTCAACAGTCTCTTTTATTGCTGCCCTCTAAGGATGTCCAGGAACCATGACACTGATAGAAGCTGTGCAATAAGAGGCCACAGCACTGGCACTCTGCTTCAACCTCACCTGCCACAGATTCTGGTCTCTGCTCTGCAGATGCACACTGATAGTAAGCTCCCTTGTCGGATTGTCACTTCACACTGTCAGCGCGCATTGAAATGGAATATCGCACCGTGAGCAGAGAGCCCATACTGAGCATGTGTCGGAATTGACGGCAGAACTGTCACACGGTGTTCAAGCTCTAAATACACCCAGTTTCATGGCAACTTCTGACCCTGTTCACACTGCAGAGTCTGAGTCGTCACACTATGGTTTCACTGGTGCTTTGGAGTTGCACAGTCAGACTCGGCCATCGACCAGTTGTGAGCTTATTAGTGATCGGTCTAGCAGGAGTTAATTTCTGCTAGCCTGTGGATTACTGCTAGGGGCCAAGGTTACAGGAGACCTTGCACAGCTGACTCCGCCCTTTAAAAGATGGTGATTTTGTTCTGGTGATCTTCTCTGCTTTATTTGTGTGTCGTGGAAATGTTCTCTGTTTGTTTATTTCTTCCTGATTCTTAATTTCCTCCTGAGCATTTATTGTCTTACCTCTGTGTATACCTGCAGTCAATTTGTGGTTTGGTTTTTCCCTATCTGTTTGTGTGGGATAAATCACTCCTGTCCTGACCCTCCCCGTGGATGGGAAAGATGGGGCATTTACAAGGGCTACTCAGGAGCTGAGGTTAGGAAGACAGCTCAGACATCATCACCATTAGACATATCTTTTGCCACCCTAGCCTTCGGGCAAGTGGAAGTGCCCCTGTTCTAAGTTACCTCATTGCACCCCTTGACAAGAACAATGCACAGTAGTGCAGAGACTCGACCAGCCTTTGAAATGGTTGTCACTGATGATGCTTCGTTTCACAGTGGAGACAGCAGTTGCGGCACTGACCGCAGCCTTGGTCCCCCGATGACATCCTGTTTGAGTATCTCAGCAAGCACTGGGGATTCTCAAATAAAATGTCAACCAAATGTAAGTAAAAAAAAATGCAGTTTTATTGAGTAGAGAGGGAACAGTAGAGACTTTTTGCGAGCTTACTGTATGTATTTTGGCCAAAATATTGACCAACACTTTGAAATTGCACAAGATCATGTGAGACAGGTAAAGTTTCAAATAATTACATTGATAACTCCACATTTGGTCAGAACTGTGGGTGTCTACTTTTTCATCCCTATGATGCTGCATTTTAATATTAGACAGCATGATATTGTCATCAGGCTTTTGACATCTAATCTGAGAGCAGAGTATAATATACACCACTAAACCTCAATCCATAACCATAATCAGCGAAGGGTCATAAATGCAAACACAATTTGCCCAAAGGGCAACTAGAGGTACCCTAAACTAAAGATTAATAAAACTTAACTTTCAATTCTAACAAATTAACAAAGATCAATCTAAAATCAGTAGCAGGTAGAGCAATCAAACATATACTAAATCACGTATCCGGCCATGGGAGTAAGTGAACAATTATCCTACAATAAATGTCAGAGTGATATTGCCCTACCCTGCCTAATAAAAGCTAACTAATAGCCTCCCCAATATGTTTCACCATGTCTGGCTTCTTCAGTGGGCTAAGGCAAAATTGTGTTTGCAGAGTATAATATAGAGACAGGGACCCTGATTCCAGCATTGTATCACTTACTGAACTGCTGTGTAGTTTTGATAAAATTTCTGTTTTATCAGCAGAATCTTATCATTAGAGGACTAATAAAATTGCTATCTGGTAGTGAAGCATATTCATAACCCCACCCCACCACTGAATGGTAGCTTTCTGTGTACACTGTATATAGGCAAAGAGCTGCTAATCAGTGGTGTGGGCAGGATTATACAGAGCTCAACATCAGAAAAGTGATATATCTGCAGCATAAAAATAGTGGTCTTATCAAACTGACAGCAATTAGCTCAAGGGCTGGAATCAGGATCTCTGCCCCTACATTATGTCACTCTCAGATGGGGTTGCAAAAACCTCCTGACAGGATTTCCTTCAACAGATAAGAAATCTTGAGGAACAGTAGGGACTTTTTAAAATTAAATTATGTTAGGAAACAAATTAAAGTATTATATAAAATAGACATTTAGGATTAAAATCAACTTGAGTTTAGGATCACCCCTTTAATAGTATAGAATATGTTAAGAAAGTTTCAATCAATATTGTTAAAATCATATTTTAAGTTATATCAGTTTACGAAACATAGGCCAGCAAGTGTTACACTTATGATTGTTTTAGCATTTACAAATCTTAAAAGCTATTTAGTATCCTGTTGATATGGTAGCTATTAAATTATCTCAGGCAGCAGGTGGGCACTAAAACAAATGGAAATCAACAGCTGATCAGAGTATAATGTTGATCTTGTAATGGAACATAAGATATTTTGACCTAGCATGATTCAGTTTAGGCATTGACTGTTATGCTACAGTAAAGAGCAATAACATAAAATACTATGAATTTCTATAATTATTTTAAGGTTATTTCTTATTTGGCTGCAATATTTTTTTGTGCTATTGTTTCTATCCAGATAAGACATTACATAAAATTGTGATAGCTCCTTAATATTATTTTTTTCTGAATTCCAATAATTGAGAAGTCTAATGGCCTCTAAAGTTATTATTTAAATAAAGCAAGGAGTATTGTAATTTATAGTGAGCAGGAACAAGCAAAAATACCTGACAGAATTTAACATTTAAAGCATAAGTCCATCTTTGTTACTATTTGCTTCATGACATTTCAATTCATGACATCAGGAACTATGACCAGAATCTATCACCCACAACGCACAGGATTATGGAACACAGTAACATATTTTTCTACCAACTCGTGGATATGCCCATCTATAGCGGTTGAAATAAATATTGAACATGTCACAAATTTTCTAAGTAAATATATTTCTAAAGGTGATATTTCCATGAATTTCTCACCAGATATCGGTAACAACCCATCCAATCCTCACAGGCAAACAAATCAAACTATAGATGTCCATAAATTAAGTTATGTATAACAATTAGAAATGACACAGGAAAAAAATATTAAACAAATAAAAATCAAAAATGGTCCGTGGAGCCTCTGTTAGGAGTCTCGACACAGGAAATAGCCAGATATCCCTCCGGGAAGGACCTAGCCAAGGAATGGCTCTTTTTAGGAGACCACCATAACCACCATATTAAGTGGCCCTTTTGGTCAATATCAAACTCTTTGACGAGTTTAAAGATATGACAAGGGAAATACCAAGACCAGATATCCATCCACAGACAGCTGTTTCGGGGTGTTGCCCCTCATCAGTGTGGAGTAGGAATCTGGCTAGGTGGGAGCAATGCCCAGTAGACCAGCAAGACAAAACAATCACTGATATCGGGAGACCAGCCAGAGAAAACACTGCCGGCAGCCAACAAAGGTACTCAACACAGTGAAATCCTAGGTGCATTGCCCCCTGGGAAGTATGCAAAGCCAGAATACTACTTCACACTGATGAGGGGCAACACCCCGAAACAGCTGTCTGTAGATGGATACCTGGCCTTGGTATTTCCCTTGTCATATCTTTAAACTCGTCAAAGAGAATGCCAAGAGTGTGCAAAGCAGTAATCAAAGCAATAGGTGGCTACTCTGAAGAACCTAGACTATAAGACATATTTTCAGTTGTTTCAAACTTTTTTGTTAAGTATTTCATTCCACATGTGTTAATTCATAGTTTTGATGCCTTCAATGTGAATCTACAATTTTCAGAGTTATGAAAATAAAGAAAACTCTTTGAATGAGAAGGTGTGTCCAAACGTTTGGTCTGTACTGTACATGCCTGATAATATTTGCAGAAATGTACACTTTATAAAGTCAAAATTGTGAAAAGTCCTCTTTAAGTCGGACGAGCACAGTTTCAAGCTGTCTTAGTAAATACAATAAAAGGTTTTTGAAAAGTTTTTAAAAATATAAAAAAACACAAAAGTTCCAATCACCCCCTTTTGCTTCATTGAAAATAAAAGAATTAAATAAAAAAATACACATATTTTGTATCGCTGTGTTCAGAAATGTCAGATCTCTCAAAATGTAAAATAAACACTGATTGATAAATAGCGTAACGAAAAAAATAACAACAACATTGCAATAAAATGGATTAAGAGGTGATAAAAACATCGTATTTACCCACAAATGGTAAAAGTAAAATATCACCTTGAGCCACAAAAAAAAGCCATAACATCGCCCAAGATCCCCCAAAAATTAGAACATTTTGGTTGTTGGAAAAGGGCAACTAAAGCAACATTTTATTTTTAGATACATTTCTGAATTTTTTTAAAAGCTAAATAAAAAAAAAAATCTATACATATTTAGTATCACATATTCCTACTGATCTTTTACCCTATGGTTAACATGGTAAATATACTGCTCAAAAAAATAAAGGGAACACTTAAACAACAGTATGGCATTTAAATAACAAGAGAACTGAGGGGTGACATAAACATGGTCCTCTCGGTGACCACATAGACAAAAACGAATCGTAAACTACTTCTTGCAAAAATATAGAAAATATTTTTTACATGATCAAATTACAAGAAGTGATATACAAAGACTAGAATTAAAGAATCAATAATTTATCAGGTTTTTGAGGAGAGTCACTGATGAAAAATCACATAAGGCCAACACACCACATATGGCAAGGATGTAAATAGATGGACATGTGCAAATAGTTATATGAATAAATCCAATATCGTTAAAATTAGATTAGTAAGGTATAAAAACATACAGAACCGTACACATATCTAAATCGTCATTTTAACCATATATTAAAGTGTAGCCATAGGCTTGATTAGGGACTTCCTATGGAAACTCTCATATAATATAAACTCCAAATAAACATGGTATTAATTTCCTGAGCCCATAAGCCAGACCAACACAATTATTCACTCACCCATAGTGGTTAGCGGTGCCCAAGAAAACCGTGCCCCAACGCGCACGTTTCAATCTCTTCTTTGGGGGGGCCGTAGTGTATGGTATTGTATTGTTTCCGTTATTTTTTTGTGCAGTATACAAAACATAATTAAACAATTGTGGAAATGCAATTTCTTTTGCAATTTCACCACACTTGATTTTTTTTCCCCTCGTTTCCCAGTACATTATATGGTAAAAGAAGTGGTGTTTTTCAAAAGTACAACCAGTTCTGCAAACAGCAAACCCTCCTACAGCTAAATAAAATGTTACGGCTCTGGGAAGAAGGGGAGGAAAAAAATAAAATGCAAAAACAGAAAATGGCCATGGAGTGAAGGGGATAAAAGGGGTCCTTGTGAATGGAAAACAAATCACTAAGGCCCCCTTCACACGCACGTGTCTCCGGTACGTGCTAGGTCCGTGCCCGCATGTACCAGAGACACGGGCACACGTAAACCCATTAAAATCAATGGGTTTATGTGCACGCACGTGTGCAGCCATTGGCCGTGCCTCCGTGTGGAGCAGATGTGAGCCTGTGTGCTCCACACGGATGCATGTCCGTTTTTCTCCAGCAGCACGGATGTCACACGGCCCACACCCGTACCACACGGATGTAGTGTGGATGCGGTCCCGTGTGACATGCGCCGGAGAAATCTCACGTGTCAGAGAAAAAAAAAAAATCTTTACTCACCTTCTCCTGCCCTCCTGTCTCTGCTGCTGCTGTCACTTGCTGCTGACCACCGCTCATTATGCTCATTTAATATTCACTTCACTGCGGCTGGAAGCAGCAGCAGAGGGGAGTCGTCAGGACTGGAGACCGAAGATCATCACCACGGACAGCGATGCCAGGGACAGGTGAGTTGAAAGTTCTCGTTCTCTGTGTGTTATCACGGATAAAACACGGAGAACACACGTAGTGCCATAAACACAGCACATGGAGGGGAAAACGCACCTTTGACACGTCCGTGAAACACGTGCGTGATTTTCACAGACGTGTGAAGGGGGCCTAAAGGAAATGCTGTTACAAATAAATTTAAAGGATTATCTGTAATAAGCAAATAAAAATAGTGTTGTCTGAGGATATAAACATTATAGAATTAAAATGGCCATCATCTTACACTGACAGAAACCTGTCCAATAATGATAGGGCAGATGCCTGTGAACATGCACAGTAGGACGTTTTAGTGCTGTGACTTGAAGAATTGTTGATCAGAAATATAGGATACATTGCATTCTTAGCATTCCTTGTATCTCCATTTAATTTTGCAGGAGATCCTTTTAAGAAATCTTTTTTGCGCATGCGCCGATACTCCGTCATTCCATCCTTACGCATGTTTGGGAGCCATAGTAGTGGATGATTTGCATACAGTATATGGATAACTATGATTCACTTTCTTAACAGAATGCAGTATCATACAGCTTACGTAAAAGCATAATGCTAAATCTATTAAACAACACAAATGCCACCATGGTTGAGGGGTATGTATTAGTAGAGAGGTTCTTTTTAAGCTCCAGTTCCCACCCTATTTTTCATATTAATAAATAAATAATTTTATATATCACATTATTTGGTAAATTATAATTATGTATACTTCTGATGTACAATGCATATACTAATTATCATAATAACATTAACAATAAATTACTAGGTTTCCAGTGAATGGAATCTGATTACTTTGTCGATAATGAACAAATCTTTGAAATCAATCCTTTGTTTGTGAGCAATTCATAAATTGACAGCACTGATGCACAATGTTTAAATAAAGTCTTTATCTCTTTCTATGAAAAGGCGGGATATAGTAATTAAAGAAAATAGGAATTGCATTTGATTCACCATTTCCCATTTGTAATTATCCTCTTGAAGTCCCTTTGTAATTATACTTTTTTTTTCTATTGTGCATTAGCATATTCAATTTAAATTGCTTAATTAGATAGTTTGGGCAAATTACAGATGCATAGGAGTTTCATATACATTTTACAAAGGGAGCATTTAAAAAAAAATATACATTTAATAAATATGCAGCAAAAGATAAAAATAAACTGTATTCATAAAAATTAATAGATATTGCATTATA
The DNA here is from genome assembly GCF_048569485.1 of Anomaloglossus baeobatrachus. Taxonomy (NCBI): domain Eukaryota; kingdom Metazoa; phylum Chordata; class Amphibia; order Anura; family Aromobatidae; genus Anomaloglossus; species Anomaloglossus baeobatrachus. The sequence goes on along the minus strand of NC_134353.1, from coordinate 570,437,666 downwards.
CCAATTTCTCGCATAACGTTATATCTAAAGTATATATATCTGTTGGTGTGACCCAAGGACAGACTGAAAGATTCCCAAAACATTTGTATAATACAAAACAGTATTGGTGATTGAAGTCCAAATGGGTTTAACATTTTGCCCATTTTTTTCTTTAAATTATAACTGCCTAATTGTTGATGTTTCATCTGCATATAAAGTAATAAGCTACCTTTTTCTCCCTTACTGCAATTGTTTGCATTCCCCTTTAAAATAATAACTGTTCCTTAGAGATAAGATAATAGAGTTTTAAAGAAATTTAATTTTAGTAGAAAATGTAACAACATTTTTTAGCAATTCGCTTATGCAACTGCTGACATTTTTTCTGAACTGTAAAAGACCATCAAAATAATACAAATTAAAAAAAATCCTTATGCTTACCTCACTGCTTACCTCTTCGGCCCCTCCGGTTCTCACTGTCACACGTACATTCCTAGACTCATTTTCAGATCCCTTCCACTCACGCATTAAACTGTGGGAGGATTCTTTGAAAGCATGAGAAAGATTAAAGCCATAATGATGTCACAGATGCTATGACCTTGCGCGCACATGCGCAAAATCCTCCTAGGCTTCATCAAAGCTGGAAATCCTGTATGAGAGACTGATAGCTTAAGGGTAGGATTCCACTTCCAAGAGACTCAAGTGTATTTTGCATTGCATCACCAGGGATGGCCTGGCTCTTTCCCGACGGGAGCGTCTCAGCTGCATAAAAATTGATGCAGCTGACCCGCTCTTGTCAGGAGAGAGGCAGGCCGTCTCGGGAAATGCGATGCGAGATATGCATGAGTCTCTCACAAGTGGAATCCCCTACCCTAACAGAAAATATTTCAGCATGAGCAGCAGAGATATGAATAGGTGGCAAGGAGCGAACAGGTAATGTGTGGAGTGATGGGGCCAGATAGGTGAGCGGTAGAGTTGAGTGATGTTCGATTCGAACGGTTCTCCAATTTCAAATTCGAGTGATTTTGGGCGGTGTTCGAGTCATTCGACAAACTCGAATGATTAGCTTCAAGTTCGGCAGTTCGAGTTATCGTTCGATAACGGTTCGATCACCAAAAGCGTGGCTTTTCACAGTAAGGCTATGTGTGCACGTTGTGTATTTGCATGCGTCCTGCGTCCCCAGCACAATCCCTCTCTCTTTCCTACTCACCGGTCACGGGCGCGGCGCTGCAAGGCTGTCACAAAGCTCCGGCAGTTTTTCCTCTTTTGAAAATGGCTGCCGCTCATTATTCAATCTGGTATTCCCTGCTTTCCCCGCCCACCGGCGCCCATGATTGGTTGCAGTCAGACACGCCCCACGATGAATGACAGCTGTCTCACTGCAACCAATCGCAGCCGCCGGTGGGCGTGTCTATATCAGGGCAGTGAAATAAATAAATAAATAAATAAAAAAAACCCAAAAAACTGGGTACCCCTCTGTTTTGATACCGGCCAAGATAAAGCCACACGGCTAGAGGCTGGAATTGCCAGGATGGGGAGCACCACGTTATGGGGAGCCCACCACCCTAACAATATCAGCCAGCAGCCGCCCGGAATTGCCGCATCCATTAGATGCAACAGTCCCGGGACTCTACCTGGCTCATCCCGAATTGCCCTGGTGTGGTGGCAATCGGGGTAATAAGGGGTTAATCATGGCAGGTGTCTCCCCAAGATACCTTCCATGATTAACGTGTAAGTGAAAGTAAATAAACACACACAACGAAAAATCCTTTACTTGGAATAAAAGACAAAAAAACCCTCATTTACCTCTTTATTAATCCCCAAACAACAATCCAGGTCTGAAGTAATCCACATGACGCTTTCAGCTCTGCTACATGAAGCTGACAGGGAGCACCGTAGAACACGAGCGCTCTGTCAGGTCCACGCAGCAACTGAAGTGAGCTGTACTGTCACCGGAGACTTCACTCAGGTAGTGCCTGCATGTGATATATCTCTACTGCAATACAGAGGTCAAGATTACCAAATCTTCTTATGCTTTTCATTAGAGGCAGTGGCTCAATGGGTAGAGCTACTGCCTAAGAAGAATTACTTCATGAGTTTGAGTCCTGGCCGTCTATGTAAAGAATTTAATTTATTTTTAATTCTAAATTATAATTATTTCTTTAGAATTATAATTTAATTTAATTATGCACTGATGGGAGGAGCCATACATCAGCTGTGAGCCGTGGGACACACCTCTAAAATCAGAGTAGTTCACGGAATGAAGCTGTATTGCTCTCTCCTCTCTCTCCTCTCTCTCTTTGCTCTCCTCTCTCTCTTCTCTCTCTCTTCTCTCTCTCCTCTCCTTTCTCTCTCTCTTCTCTCGCTCTCTCTTCTCTCCTCTTCTCTCTCTCCTCTCTTTTCTCTCTCTACTCTCTCTCCCTCTCTCTTCTCTTTTCTCTCTCTACTCTCTCTCCCTCTCTCTTCTCTTTTCTCTCTCTTTTCTCTCTCTCTTTTCTCTCTCTTTTCTCTCCCTCTCTCTCTTCTCTTTTCTCTCTCTTTTCTCTCTCTTTTCTCTCTCTCAGACCTGGCGATGATCAGCTGATGTGGTCACCTGACAGGATCAGCTGACACTATTAGTGGAGCGGTGAGGCCGGCTTTTTATCGCCCGGCCGGCTAAACTATCAGCTGCTGCTGTCAGACAGAAGTCTGCACAGAAGTGTGTAGTTTGTTTTTTTTTGCACTGATGCATCAGCTGAATGCATAAAAGCCGTTTATACAATCAGCTGCTGTGTCATGTGATTCAGGCCCTTGAACCTGACACATCACCTGATCGCCTTGCCTTCAAACAAACCGATCAGATGATATTGGATCCAGATTGGACGGCGCGGGACCCTTGACCCAGGATTACTGCAGAGGGGGATTATTTATTTCAATAAAGATGCAGTCCCTAATTGTGTTGTGTTTTTTTTTTCTAATAAAAATATTTTTCTGTGTGTTGTGGTTTTTTTATCTGTACTAGAAATTCATGGTGGCCATGTCTAATATTGGCATGACACCATTAATTTCGGGCTTAGGGCCAGTTGATAATATACAGCTAGCCCTAACCCCATTATTACCCAGCGAGCCACCCGTCACCAGGGCAGCTGGAAGAGTTGGATACAGCGCTAGAAGATGGCGCTTCTATGAAAGTGCCATTTTCTGGGGCAGCTGCGGACTGCAACTCGCAGCAGGGGTGCTCAGAAAGTTTGGGCTTCCTAGTTTTACCTGGCTGGACACAAAAATTGGGCGAAGCCCACATCATTTTTTTTAAGTATTTCATGAAATTCTTAAATTTAAACCCCATACAGCAGAGTAGAGCGGTGGTCACACATGCACACTACTGACCCCATACAGCAGAGTAGAGCGGTGGTCACACATGCACACTACTGACCCCATACAGCAGAGTAGAGCGGAGGTCACACATGCACACTACTGACCCTATACAGCAGAGTAGAGCGGTGGTCACACATGCACACTACTGACCCCATACAGCAGAGAAGAGCGGTGGTCACACATGCACACTACTGACCCCATACAGCAGCTAATTTGATCAGCTTCTATGAAGAGGTAAGTTCAAGCCTGGACCAGGGAAATGCAGTGGATGTTGTGTTTATGGACTTTTCAAAAGCTTTTGATACGGTGCCACACAAAAGGTTGGTACATAAAATGAGAATAATGGGGATAGGGGAAAATATGTGTAACTGGGTTAAAAACTGGCTCAGTGATAGGAAAGAAAGGGTGGTTATTAATGGTACGTACTCGGACTGGGTCTCAGTTCATAGTGGGGTACCACAGGGGTCAGTATTGGGCCCGCTTCTTTTCAACATATTTATAAATGACCTTGTTGGGGGCATGCGGAGTAGAATTTCAATATTTGCAGATGATACTAAACTCTGCAGGGTAATCAATACAGAGGAGGATAATTTTATATTACAGGGAGATTTATGTAAATTGGAGGATTGGGCTGAGAAGTGGCAATTGAAGTTTAATGTAGATAAATGTAAGGTCATGCACTTGGGTAGAGGAAATAACATTTATGATTATGTACTTAATTGTAGAACACTGGGTAAAACAGACACAGAAAAAGACTTGGGTGTATGGGTGGATGGTAAACTTCACTTTAGTGGACAGTGTCAGGCAACTGCTGCCAGGGCTAATAAAATAATGGGATGTATTAAAAGAGGTATAAGTGTTCATGAAAAAAATATAGTTCTACCCCTGTACAAGTCACTAGTGCGACCGCACTTGGAATACTGTGTACAATTCTGGTCACCGATATATAAGAAGGACATAGCTGAACTGGAGAGGGTGCAGAGAAGAGCGACCAAGATTATTAGAGGAATGGGTGGGCTGCAATACCAAGACAGGTTATTAAACTTGGGGTTATTTAGTCTGGAAAAACGAAGGCTTAGGGGGGATCTAATCACAATGTATAAATATATGAGGGGACAGTACAGAGACCTTTCCAAAGATCTTTTTACACCTAGGCCTGCGACTGGAACACGGGGGCATCCGCTACGTCTTGAGGAAAGAAGGTTTAATCATAATCACAGACGAGGATTCTTTACTGTACGAGCAGTGAGACTATGGAACTCTCTGCCGCATGATGTTGTAATGAGTGATTCACTACTAACATTTAAGCAGAGCCTGGATGCCTTTCTTGAAAAATTTAATATTACCAGTTATGTATATTAGATTTTATGACAGGGTATTGATCCAGGGAACTAGTCTGATTGCCGGATGTGGAGTCAGGAAGGAAATTTTTTCCCCATTGGAACTTGTTTGCCACATTGGGGATTTTTTTGCCTTCCTCTGGATCAACATGTTAGGCTACGGGTTGAACTAAATGGACTTGAAGTCTCCCTTCAACCTTAAAAACTATGATACTATGATACTATGATGATACTATGAAATTCATGAAATAATTAAAAAAATAGCTCTTCCCTATATTTTTGGTTCTCAGCCAGGTACAAATAGGCAGCTGGGGGATGAGGGCAGCCCGTAGCTGTCTGCTGTACCTAGCTAGCATACAAAAACATGGCAAAGCCCACGTAATTTTTTTGGGGGGCAAAAAACTCCTGCATACAGTCCTGGATGGAGTATGCTGAGCCTTGTAGTTCTGCAGCTGCTGTCTGTTGTCTGTCTTTATGGAGGAGAGCAGACAGCAGATGCAGAACTACAAGGCTCAGCATCCTCCATCCAGGACTGTATGCTGGAGGGAGAGGCAGGGGGAGCAGAACTGCAAGGTTCACTTCATCAACTAGTGTATGCAGGAGAGCAGACAGCAGCTGCAGAACTACAAGGCTCAGCATTCTGCATCCAGGACTGTATGCTGGAGGGAGAGACCGGGGGAGCAGAACTACAAGGCTCAGTATGCGCTATTCACTAGTGTATGCAGGAGAGCAGACAGCAGCTGCATAACTACAAGGCTCAGCATACTCCATCCAGGACTGTATGCAGGAGTTTTTTTGCCCACCAAAAAAAGGACGTGGGTTTGCCATATCTATGTATGCTAGCCAGGTACAGCAGGCAGGTACGGCTGCCCCCAACCCCCAGCTGCCTATTTGTATGTATAGATTCCTTAATAACAGGGTCGGTACCGCAGGACTGGCGCATAGCAAATGTGGTGCCAATATTCAAAAAGGGGACAAAAACTGAGCCGGGAAATTATAGGCCGGTAAGTTTAACCTCTACGGTTGGTAAAATCCTTGAGGGTTTCTTGAGAGATGCTATACTGGAGTATCTCAAGAAAAATAACCTTATGACAGAGTATCAACATGGGTTTATGAGGGATCGATCCTGTCAAACTAATTTGATCAGCTTCTATGAAGAGGTAAGTTCAAGTCTGGACCAGGGAAATGCAGTGGATGTTGTGTATATGGACTTTTCAAAAGCTTTTGATACGGTGCCACACAAAAGGTTGGTACATAAAATGAGAATAATGGGGATAGGGGAAAATATGTGTAACTGGGTTAAAAACTGGCTCAGTGATAGGAAACAAAGGGTGGTTATTAATGGTACGTACTCGGACTGGGTCTCAGTTCATAGTGGGGTACCACAGGGGTCAGTATTGGGCCCGCTTCTTTTCAACATATTTATAAATGACCTTGTTGGGGGCATGCGGAGTAGAATTTCAATATTTGCAGATGATACTAAACTCTGCAGGGTAATCAATACAGACGAGGATAATTTTATATTACAGGGAGATTTATGTAAATTGGAGGATTGGGCTGAGAAGTGGCAATTGAAGTTTAATGTAGATAAATGTAAGGTCATGCACTTGGGTAGAGGAAATAACATTTATGATTATGTACTTAATTGTAGAACACTGGGTAAAACAGACACAGAAAAAGAATTGGGTGTATGGGTGGATGGTAAACTTCACTTTAGTGGACAGTGTCAGGCAACTGCTGCCAGGGCTAATAAAATAATGGGATGTATTAAAAGAGGTATAAGTGTTCATGAAAAAAATATAGTTCTACCTCTGTACAAGTCACTAGTGCGACCGCACTTAGAATACTGTGTACAATTCTGGTCACCGATATATAAGAAGGACATAGCTGAACTGGAAAGGGTGCAGAGAAGAGCCACCAAGATTATTAGAGGAATGGGTGGGCTGCAATACCAAGACAGGTTATTAAACTTGGGGTTATTTAGTTTGGAAAAACGAAGGCTTAGGGGGGATCTAATCACAATGTATAAATATATGAGGGGACAGTACAGAGACCTTTCCAAAGATCTTTTTACACCTAGGCCTGCGACTGGAACACGGGGGCATCTGCTTCGTCTTGAGGAAAGAAGGTTTAATCATAACCACAGACGAGGATTCTTTACTGTACGAGCAGTGAGACTATGGAACTCTCTGCCGCATGATGTTGTAATGAGTGATTCACTACTAACATTTAAGCAGAGCCTGGACGCCTTTCTTGAAAAATTTAATATTACCAGTTATGTATATTAGATTTTATGACAGGGTATTGATCCAGGGAACTAGTCTGATTGCCGGATGTGGAGTCAGGAAGGAAATTTTTTCCCCATTGGAACTTGTTTGCCACATTGGGGTTTTTTTTGCCTTCCTCTGGATCAACATGTTAGGCTACGGGTTTAACTAGATGGACTTAGAGTCTCCCTTCAACCTTAAAAACTATGATACTATGATACTATGATACTATGATACCCGTCTGGGAACTAAAAATTTAGGGAAGCCCTTTTTTTAATTATTTCATGAATTTCATGAAATAATTAAAAAAAAATAACAACATGGGCTTTGCCCCATTTTTGTGTCCAGCCAGGTACAACTAGGCAGCTGGGGATTGGAATCCACAGCACAGGTTGGCCTGAGCTTTCTGGGCCCCTCTGCTGAAAATTGCAGTCCGCAGCCGCCCCAGAAAATTGCGCTTTTATAGAAAAGCCATCATCTGGCGCTGTATCCAACTCTTTCAGCTGCCCTGGTGACGGGTGGCTCGCTGGGTAATAATGGGTTAATGCTAGCTTTGTTTTACTAGCTAGTATTAAGCCAGAGATTCTTAATGTCAGGCAAGTTTGACCCGGCCATTCAGAATCTCCAATAAAGGGTTAAAAAAAAGACACCACACAGAGAAAAAATACTTTAATAGAAATAAATACACAGACACAATTAGAGACTCCATGTTTATTACTCCCTCTCACCCCTCCACGATCCTGGTCTTCTGTCTTCTTTCTCCTTCAACCCATGCAGTTCTGCTACATCAGACAGCACTGCATGGAAGGAAGACGCTGCAGCTCCCGTGCAGTCTAATTACTCAGTGAGTGAGCAGAGGCTGCGGGTTGTAAGTGGTGACGTCACCGCTGCCACCATTGAAATAGTAATCTGACAGGCGGGTTACTATAGCAACGGTGATCTCCGTTATTCATTGGCTGTGGCATCCATTCCGTGCATGTGGGCTGACTCTGTAAAGAGCGCCCACATGCAGGAATGGGGAGCCAAGCATGTGCTCAAGCATCTCGCCAGTACACGAAGATGCTCAAACGAGCACCGCGTACCGGAGAGTTGCACTGACAGGACCTAGCATGGCGTCTAGCCATGTGACCAGTCTGTAGCCAATGAGATCATACACACGTGACTGGTCACATGCTATGATGACGTCACGGAAAGTCCTATTATCAGTGCTGGTTACCGGGAGGGCGCAGCGATGATCGTAAGGAAAAGTGGCAGGAGACAGAGTGCAGGACGCATCGCGGGGACCTGTAAGTGTAATAGCAATGTTTATTAACCCCTTCACGACCGCGGGCAGTAAAATTACGTCCTATTTTAACGTGACTTAACGACCAGGGACGTAACTTTACTGCCTAAAGTTCATTTGATTGCCGTGGCCATAGCAACGGCTTTCAAATGATGTCCCCTGCTGTTTCTTACAGCAGGGGACCTTTGCTTGACCCCAGGGGGGGTGGCATTGCCACCCCCTATCGACGATCGATGTGATTGGCTGTTCAAATCTGAACTGCCAACCACATCGTTCGCACTAATTTCGGCAAAAATAATGCCAGAATTAGTGTGATACTGTGAGATCCGGCTATGATCTGCTGTAGCAGCTACAGCAGGTCATAGGTGGATCTCAAACATGCCGCCCCCAGCCCGTGCAGCACTGATTGGAGCGATCGTGCTATGACGCGCAATCGTTTCAATCAGCGTGCAGTGGGGCGGTCTGATCTGCAGGTGTCCGCCCTCCCCAGGCCTGTGCTGGTCTGGGAAGCCTCCCCCAACATGTCTGCAGCGTGGACTGGTTGGTACTTGTGGTACCACACCACCGCTGCTGCTGCTGCCGCCGCCGCTGATGTGACTGCTCCTGCTCCACGGGAGTATTGTGCTCACCTTGTAGCCCATGCGCGCTCCCGTTATGGTCCCTGCGCACTCCCGTTATGGCCCCCTGCATGCTCCCGTTATGGCCCCTGCCCCCTGACATCCCGATCTGCTCGCCCCGCGATCTGCCTGCCTCCTCTGTGATCTCTATTCTACTTCCTTCCTTCTTTGCTTCTCCGGTATCCCCCTCTGCTCTCCCTCTCCCCCTCCCCCTCTGCTGTCTCCCCGACGTCCTCTTACCTGCCTTCACTGGGTCGTCCGAGGTCTTCACTGGCCCGATCACATCTGCCTCCATCGCTGGGTCCTTCCTGGGTATTCTGCAGAGCTGTCAAACGTCCTGCCTGCTGCTCCTGTACAGCTGTCTATCTCGCTTGCCTTCTGTTCCTTCTGCAGTTCTTCTGGTCAGTGATCCACCTCTGCTAATCCACTGGGTACTGTGAGTATAACTTTTTTTTTTCTTTCTGTATCCCCTGTCCATTTTTACACCTCATCCGTCCGTGCGTCCGTTTTTGGCGGGACTTTTTTTTTCCGTATCCCCGACGCTTTTTGTATCGCATCAGTCCGTGCGTCCCGCTGAGCGCTGATCGGGGATACACATAACGTATCTGCATCCCTGCTCAATTTTTGGCGTGACATTTTTCCCGTATCCCCGACGCTTTTTGTATCGCATCCGTCCGTGCGTCCCGCCAAGTGCTGATCAGGGATACACATAACGGATCGGCATCCCTGCTCAATTTTTGGCGTGACTGTTTTTTTTTTTCCGTATCCCCACGTTTTTTATATCTCATCCGACCGTCAGTGCACCGCGTCTGTGCGTTTGAAAAGTCAAATGGCGTTCCTTCTCTTCTGAGCCCCGCCATGCGCCCAAACAATTGATTTCAACCACATATGAGGTATCTGCGTTCTCAGGAAAAATTGCACTATACGTTTTATGGTGCATTTTTTCCCTGATACCGTTGTAAAAAAAAAAAGCTACCTGATTGATGCAAAAAATTTGTGGTTAAAAAAAAAAATGATAATTTTCACGGTTCAACGTTATCAGCTTCTGTGGAGCCCCAGGGGGTACAAGGGGCTCACCAAACATCTAGATAAATTCCTTGAGGGGTCTAGTTCCAAAATGGGGTTATTTGTGGGGGAGCTCCACTGTTTAGGCACCATAGGGGGTCTCCATACGTGACATGGCGTCCGCTAATGATTCCAACCAATTTTGCTGTCAAATGGTGCTCCTTCTTTTCTGAGCCTCGCCATGCACCCAAACAATTACTTTCCACCACATGTGAGGTATCTGCGTACTCAGTAGAAATTGCACAATACGTTTTATGGTGCATTTTTTCCTGATACCCTTGTGAAAAAAAAAGCTACCTGGTTCAAGTAACAGGTTTGTGGTGAAAAAATGAAAATGTATTCATGGCTCAACATTATCAACTTCTGTGGAGCCCCTTGGGGCTCACTAAACATCTAGATAAATTCCTTGAGGGGTCTAATTTCCAAAATGGGGTCACTTGTGGGGGAGCTCCACTGTTTAGGCACCATAGGGGGGTCTCCAAACGTGACATGGCGTCCACTAATGATTCCAACCAATTTTGCTGTCAAATGGTGCTCCTTCTCTTCTGAGCCCCGCCATGCGCCCAAACAATTACTTTACACCACATATGAGGTATTGTCGTACTCAGGAAAAAATGCACTATAAATTTCATGGTGAATTTTTTCCTGATACCCTTGTGAAAAAAAAGCTACCTAGTTGAAGCAACAGTTTTGTGGTGAACATTTTTTTTTCTTTTCACGGCTCAACATTATAAACTTCTGTGAAGCCCCTTGGTGTTTAAAGTGCTCACCAAACATCTAGAAAAATTATTTGAGGGCTCTAGTTTCCAAAATGAGGTCACTTGTGGGGGAGCTCCATTGTTTAGGTACCTCAGGGGGTCTTCAAACCCGACATGGCGTCCACTAATGACTGCATCTAATTTTGCACTCAAAAATTCAAATGGCGCTCCTTACCTTCCGAGCCCTGCCACATGCCCAAACATTTGATTTCCACCACATATGAAGTATCTGCGTACTCAGGAAAAAATGCAAAATACATTTTATGGTGCATTTTTTCTAGATACCCTTGGGAAAAAAAGCTACCTAGTTAAAGCAACAGTTTTGTTGTAAAAAAATTTTTTTTTTCTTTTAACGGCTCAACGTTATAAACTTCTGTGAAGCCCACAGGGGTTCAAAGTGCTCAGCAAACATCTAGAAAAATTATTTGAGGGCTCTAGTTTCCAAAATGGAGTCACTTGTGGGGGAGCTCCGTTGTTTAGGCACCACAGGGGGTCTTTAAACCCAACATGGCGTCTGCTAATGAGTGCAGCTAATTTTGCACTCAAAAATTCAAATGGCGCTCCTTGCCTTCCGAGCCCTGCCATATGCCCAAACATTTGATTTCCACCACATATGAGGTATCTGTGTACTCAGGAGAAAATGCACAATACACTTTATGGTGCATTTTTTCCAGATACCCTTGTGAAAAAAAAGCTACCTAGTTGAAGCAACCTTTTTTTGATAAAAACTTTTTTTTTCTTTTCACGGCTCAACGTTATAAACTTCTGTGAAGTCCCCAGGGGTTCAAAGTGCTCACCAAATATCTAGAAAAATTATTTGAGGGCTCTAGTTTCCAAAATGGGGTCACTTGTGGGGGAGCTTCATTGTTTAGGCACCTCAGGGGGTCTTCAAACCCGACATGGCATCCGCTAATGAGTCCAGCTAATTTTGCGTTCAAAAATCCAAATGGCGCACCTTCCCTTTCGAGCTCTGCCGTGCGCCCAAACAATTGATTTTTACCACATATGGGGTATCAGCGTACTCAGGAGAAAATGCACAATAAATTGTAGGGTGCATTTTCTCTTTTCTCTCTTGTGAAAATGAAAATTTTATGGCTAAAGTAACATTTTTGTGTTAAAAAGTAAAATTTTCATTTTTTCCTTCCACATTGCTTTGGTTCCTGTGAAGCACCTAAAGGGTTAATAAACTTCTTGGATGTGGTTTTGAGCAGTGTGAGGGGTGCAGTATTTAGAATGGGGTCACTTTTGGGTATTTTCTGTCACCTCAGCCTCTCAAAGTGACTTCAAATGTGATGTGGTCCCTAAAAAAAATTATTTTGTAAATTTTGTTGGAAAAATGAGAAATTGCTGATGAACTTGACCCCTTCTAACTTCCTAACGAAAAAAAAAATTGATTCGAAAATTGCGCTGGTGTAAATTAGACATGTGGGAAATTTTATTTAGTAACTATTTTGTGTAACATATCTTTCAGATTTATGGGCATAAATTTTCAAAATTTTCGCAAAATTTCCTAAATTTTCACAAATAAATGCAAAAAATATCAGCCTAAATTTACCACTGACATGAAGTACAATATGTCACGAAAAAACTATCTCAGAATCCCCAGGATCCATTGAAGCATTCCAGAGTTATAACCTGTCAAAGTGACACTGGTCAGAATTGCAAAAAATGGCCCGGTCATTGGGGTATTTTAGTGGCCGGGGGTGAAGGGGTTAACTGTATGTGTACATGTATATGATGTGTTTGTATGTGTTTTTGTTTGCCTGCTATTGTTTTCAATGGGGTTCAAAGATGTTCGTCAAACGTTCATCGAATGTTCGCCGAACTAAGCCGCCGTTCGACGACCTGAACCGAACTCGAACACTAGGGGGGTGGCTCAACACTAGTGAGCGGTATCATATCATCAGATCACTTCAACTCACTCATTAACCTTTGGGAGGATTCTTTGAAAACAAGAGAAAGGTCAAAGCCATAATGATGTCACAGATACGCTACAACCTTGCTTGCACATGCACAGAATACTGCTGGGCTTCATCAAAGACTGATAGCGTAACACAAAGTATTTCAGCATGAACAGCGGAGATATGAATAGGTGTCAAGGAACGAACAGGTAATGTGAGGAGTGATGGGGCCAGAGAGGTGAGCGGTAAGGTGAGTATAAAGATTTTATTTATCACATCTTACATTTATTATACTCTGGGTCTGAAGAAACACCAGAGCAGAATAAGAAACATAATAAGGGACATTAAATTTGCAGAGAATATTTGTTAATCGAATTTCCCGTGAATATTTGCATGAACAGGTGATTTAAAATTTGGCCTGATCTACTCATTTTCTACCTTATGTGAGAGATTGCACTTTTATTATGTTTATTTATGTGATTGAATGCCCCATGGTGTTGTTTTACTGATGTTCTTAATATATAACTGTGTGCTGTGTTATATTGCACTGCAAGATAACACGTCAACTCAGCAGCTTCACCAGGCGTCTTATATTTTTACCTCTCTGTCTGTAATGTGTAAACTGTTTCACAATACACCTATATGAGTACCATCATAATAACTTCATAATAATTCTTCCTTTATCAAAGATCGTAGTTACATAGAGCTAGAGCTTTTAACCCCTTCACGACTCATCCAATTTTTTTCTTTTGCTCTTTCCTCCACTTCTTCTCAGAGCCATACCTTTTTTTTATAATTCTCTCCACAAAGACATAAGAGGTCTGTTTTTTGAGATGTACTTTTGAATGACACTATTCATTTTAGCACATAGTGTACTGGAAAACAAGGAAAAAAATTCCAAATAGGGAGGTATTGTGAAAAAACACAATTCTGACCTGTTTTTTGGGGGAATTGTTCGTACAGTATATAATTTTTGTGAAAATTGATCTGGCAATATGATTCTCTTCATCCCTCAATATGATTCTCCTCATCTCCGCACGATTATGGTGATACCAAACATGTCCATTTTTTTTATTATTTTAGAGGTGAGAAAAAAATCATAAGTTCACAAAAATAAATGTTCAGAGTTGGCTAACACGGTACAAAGATATATTTTACTTGTATCAGAGTTGTATTGCCATTTTCTGAAACGTTTTCCATTTTCAGTTAGTGGAGCCATGTGAGCGCTTATTTTTTTGTGGAGTGAGACTTTTTTATTGATACTATTTTGGGTTAGATATGGTGTTTTGATCGTTTATACAGCATTTGTTGTGGCATTGCAGTGACCAAATGAAAGTAATTTTGGCGTTCTTGAATTTTTTTGGTTTACACTGTTTACAGATTGTGTTAATTATTAATATATTTTGATAGCGCAGACATTTTTAAACCACATACAGTGCCTTGCAAAAGTATTCGGCCCCCTTGAACTTTTCAACCTTTTAGCTCAGTTCAGGTTTCAAACATAAAGATAAAAATGTTAATGTTATGGTGAAGAATCAACAACAAGTGGGACACAATTGTTAAGGTGAACGAAATTTATTGCTTATTTTAAACTTTTATAAAAAATAAAAAACTGAAAATTGGGGCGCGCAATATTATTCAGCCCCTTTACTTTCAGTGCAGAAAACTCACTCCAGAAGTTCATTGAGGATCTCTGATTGATTCAATGTGATCCTAAATGACTGATTATAATAACTATAATCTATCTGTGTGTAATAAAGTCTCCGTATAAATGCACCTGCTCTGTGATAGTCTCAGTGTTCTTTTTAAAGCGCAGATAGCAGCATGAAGACCAAGGAAGACAACAGGCAGGTCCGTGATACAGTTGTGAAGATGTTTAAAGCTGGATTTGGTTACAAAAAGATTTTCACAACTTTAAACATCCCAAGAAGCATTGTGCAAGCGATCATATTGAAATGGAAGGAGAATCATACCACTGCAAATCTACCAAGACCAAGCCGTCCCTCAAAATTGTCATCTCAAATAAGGAGAAGACTGATCAGAGATACAGCCAAGAGGCCCATTATCACTCTGGATGAACTGCAGAGATCTACAGCTAGGTGGGAGAGTCTGTCCATAGGACAACAAACAGTTGTACACTGCACAAATATGGCCTTTATGGAACAGTGGCAAGAAGAAAGCCATTTCTCAAAGATATCCATAAAAAGTGTTGTTTAAAGTTTGCCACAAGCCACCTGAGAGACACACCAAACATGTGGAAGAAGGTGCTCTGGTCAGATGAAACCAAAATCGAACTTTTTGAGCACAATGCCAAATGATATGTTTGGTGTAAAAGCAACACAGCTCATCACCCTGAACACACCATCCCCACTATCAAACATGGTGGTGGCAGCATCATGGTTTGGGCCTGCTTTTCTCCAGCAGGGAAAGGGAAGATGGTTAAAATTATTGGGAAGATGGATGGACCATTCTTGAAGAAAACCTGTTGGAAGACCTGAGACTGGGATAGAGATTTGTCTTTCAACAAGACAATAATCCAAAACATAAAGCAAAATCTACAATGGAATGGTTCACAAATAAACATATCCAGGTGTTAGAATGGCCAAGTCAAAGTCCAGACCTGAATCCAATCGAGAATCTGCGGAAAGTGCTGAAAACTGCTGTTCACAAATGTTCTCCATCCAACCTCACTCAGCTCGAGCTGTTTGCAAAGGAAGCATGGACAAGAATTTCAGTCTCTCAATCTGCAAAACTGATAGAGACATACCCCAAGTGACTTGCAGCTGTAATTGCAGCAAAAGTTGGCGCTTCAAAGTGTTAAATTAAAGGGGCCAAATAATATTGCATGTCCCTTTTTTCAGTTTATTATTTTTTATAAAAGTTTTGTTCAGCTTCACAATTGTGTCCCACTTGTTGTTGATTCTTCACCATAAAATTTAAATTTTTATCTTTATGTTTGAAGCCTGAAATATGGGAAAAGGTTGAAAAATTCAAGAGGGCCGAATACTTTTGCAAGGCACTGTATGTGTATTTTTTAAAAAAAAACATTTTTATTATCTTTATTTTCAGTGGGGCTAAAGGGGAGATATTTGAACTTTTATGTTTTTTTAAAAATACTTTTATTTT
Source organism: Anomaloglossus baeobatrachus (assembly GCF_048569485.1). Lineage (NCBI taxonomy): Eukaryota > Metazoa > Chordata > Amphibia > Anura > Aromobatidae > Anomaloglossus > Anomaloglossus baeobatrachus. The sequence continues at coordinate 570,421,980 of NC_134353.1, read as the reverse complement.
TAAATATTTTTTGTACTTTTGTTTGTTTTTAGTTGTCTCCTTGGTAACTATAATGAGCAATCGTCTTATCCTTGTGCTATACACAGAAATTCCATAGCATTGCTATATATAGCAAAAATCGCTGTCTCTTTTGAAGTCCACAGGCAGCGCTTCAAAAGACTGCTGCAATGACAATCAGGGAGGTCTTCAGCAGACCCATTGCGGTACTAGTAACCCATCAGCGACTCACAATCATGTGGGTACTTCGATTTGAGCCTAAAATGGCAAACCCCTATACTGGAGCATATTAAATGCTGCTGTCAGAGTCTGACAGTGAGAGTTAACAGGTTAACAGTTGTGACTTGCGCTGTACATGTACGGCTTATGTCGTGTAAGGGTTAATAAGCGGCTTTAAACACAGTGTTGACTTATGAAGTGGTAACAATGATGGAAAACAAATGGAAGAAGAGCAAGAGAAATTATACCAACAGTGGAAAATTTTACTTCTGTCGTGAAATTAATTTTGTTGCACAAGAATTTAGTTTTCTGATATGTCTAAATCAGTCAATCAAATAATTTTGCACAATTTTGAGTGATAAAATGTTATTTGTGACAGGGATTATAACATTTACACAAAACAAAAATATAAACGTAACACTTTTGCTTTTGCTCCCATTTTTCATGAACTGAACTCAAAGATCTATGTACATAAAAGGTCTTTTTGTCAAATATTGTTCACAATTTTGTCTAAATCTGTGTCAGTGAGCACTTTTCCTTTGCCAAGATAATTTATTCCCCTCACAGATATGGCATATCAACATGCTGATTAAACAACGTGAGTATTTGGGTAAGTTCACACAGTGTTTTTTTGATGCTGTGTTTTTGTGCGTTTTTTATGAGTGAACAATGCCATTAAAGATTGTTGAAAAAAAAAACCAAGGGCTGATGTCATTTCATTCTTCAATATGTTCTTCATTCTCCACTAGTGTATGCAGGAGAGGAGACTTATGCAGAACTACAAGGCTCATCATGCTTTATCCAGGACTGTATGCTGGAGGGAGAGGCAGGAGGAGCAAAACTACAAGGCTCAGCATACTTCATCCACTAGTGTATGCAGGAGAGCAGACAGCAGCTGCAGAACTACAAGGTTCAGCATGCTCCATCCAGGACTGTATGCTAGAGGGAGAGGCAGAGGGGCAGAACTACAAGGCTCAGCATACTTCATCTACTAGTGTATGCAGGAGAGCAGACAGCAGCTGCAGAACTACAAGGCTCAGTATCCTCCATCCAGGACTGTATGCAGGAGTTTTTTGCCCCCCCAAAAAATGATGTGGGCTTCGCCATATTTTTGTATGCTAGCCAGATACAGCAGGCAGGTATGGGCTGCCCCCAACCCCCAGCTGCCTACTTGTACCCGGCTGGGAACCAAAAATATAGGGAAGCCCATGAATTTCATGACATAATAATAATAAAAAAATGATGTGGGCTTCACCCAATTTTTGAGTCCAGCCAGGTACAACTAGGCAGCTGGGGATTGGAATCCGCCGTGAAGGGTGCCCAAGCTTTCTGGGTACCCCCGCCGTGAATTGCAGCCGCAGCCACCCCAGAAAATGGCGCTTTCACAGAAGCGCCATCTTCTCTGTATCCAACTCTTCCAGCTGCCCTGACTCCGGGTGGCTCGCTGGGTAATAATGGGGTTTGGGCTAGCTGTATATTATCAGCTGGCCCTAAGTCTGAAATTCATGGTGTCACGCCAATATTAGACATAGCCACCATGAATTTCTAGTAAAGATAAAAAAAACACAACACAGAAAAATATTTTTATTAGAAATAAAACACAACACAATTAGCCACTCCATCTTTATTGAAATAAAGAACTCCCCTCGTGCAGTAATCCTTGGTCAAGGGTTTCGCGCCGTCCAATCCGGATCTAATATCATCTGATCAGTTTACTGGAAGGCAATGCGATCAGATGATGTGTCAGGTTCAAGGGCCTGAATCCCATGACACATCAGCTGATTGTATAAAGGCCGTTTATACAATCAGCTGATGCATCAGTGCAAAAAAAAAACTACACACATCTGTGCAGACTCCCGTCCGATTGCTGCAGGACTCGGACTTCTGTTTTCCCAGAGATTATCACAACCAAGATCTTTGCCAACTGTCAAAGCAGAAATGTTGTGTATCTTCTGATTTGTGACTGTCCAAAACTTTATGTTGGACAGACCACACAGGAGCTTCGGCGCAGAATTCAGCACCACTTTTCCGACATCGGTAGAGCAGAAAAAGATCAAGCACAAGGTAAGCCTATTACATCTGTGGCTAAACATTTTTCTGATGTACACCACAACTCGGTTCGCAGGGTCCGAGTCATGGTGCTTGATTCTGTCCCTGCTAGTATTCGGGGGGGGTAACATTTCTGATGAACTGTTGAGGAGGGAAGCGAGGTGGATATACCAACTCTGGAGCCTTTCCCCCAACGGACTTAATGAGGAACTTTTGTTCACTGGCTGCTACAAAAAATAAGGGATCGTAACTGCATTTCAAGCAGTATATCCCTTCCGTGTGGGAGGTTGCTTTCCCCTTGATTGTGGAGACCAGTGTAACTTTTTTTTTTTTTTTGAATTCCTATATGAGGCCTGTGTCTACTTTGCCTCTTTACTCTTGGTGGACATTATTTGCGTCTATTTTGTAGGATTTATTGTACACCCTTTATGTTTCAGATTTTAGGTCTTTATCTCTGAATGGTCTCCTCCTTTTGAACATGACCAGTTGTGCCCACTTAGGAAGATGATCGTTTGATGCTAGTGTTCCGGCCCCATGATGGAATTTGCCTTCTCTCCAGGATCTTGCCCATTTCTTCCACCTCTGTGATTCCGGGACCCGATTGACTCTCTGGACCTTCGTCTTGACGTGGACACTTCTTGCTTGACTAAAACTAAACATAAGTCTTCGTCTTTTAATGAAGGAACTTGCCCGATTCTCACCTTACTCCTCTTGATTGATGGATATTATGAAGGACATTATATGTGGTGTATACACCCTCTACGCTGCCAATTTGGTTGCCACATGACCTGATGTATGCCTTGGTGCCTCTGAGGTTTTTTCTTTCCCAGATTTGATTGAGTGTTGCCTTGCATTTATCTATACTGTGAAAGAAGTTATTTGCCGCCTTTGCGCATGCGCTCCGTATATGTATAAATATGCTACTTTAGTGATTTCAAAGTATCTTTTTTTGGCTTATAATGTGCTAGCAGTCCGAAACTGGATGCTTGCCGTCTTTTTGGCTCATGCGTATTATACGTTTATCATGTTGCTTTGGCAAACCTTATGCAATCTCCTATGCGCCGCTTTTTGTGTATTTAAGAGATAGTAATGGCATGTGCGCGTGCGTTTATCCAGATTGGTTAAATACCGTAATGGGGAATTATGCTATTCAGTGTGATATTACATCTGCGCATGCGTATCCACTAAGCTATGTCATTGGATGATGTACCTACACTGTTTGGTTGTGGGTCCCTTTAATATGGATGGCGTTGCGCATGCATGATTTTTTTTAACCCCTTAGATAAAAGTAAACCTATTCATGTTTGGTGTCTACAAACTCACACCGCCCTCAGGCACCACACCCACACATTAGTTTTACCATATAGGGAACGCAGTAAATAAAATATATCAAAAACAATAGTGCTATCGCACTTTTTTGCAATTTTTCCGCATTGGGAATTTTTTTTGCCGTTTTCCAGTACACTATATGGTAAAATGTATGGTTTTATTTAAAAGTACAGTTTGTTCCGCAAAAAACAGCCCTCACATGACCATATTGACTGAAAAATAAAAAAGTTACGTCTCTCGGAAGAAGAATGGCGAAAAAAAAAACCGAAAAGCGCAAAATAGGCCGGTCGTGAAGGGGTTAATAGAGAGTTGCAATAGTCCAGACGTGAATGAAAAGAATGTGACAGTAAGAGTTTTTGTATTGTCAACAGTAAGAAAAGATTGATTTCTACAAATATTTTTGAGGTGTAGGTGACTTGAGTAAGCAAGCGATAAAATGTAGGGAGAGGTCTGAGTCAAACACAGTATAACCCCAAGACAGCAGGCATGCTGCTGCGGAGTAATGGCTTAACCACACATGCAAATGGCAATATTGGGTTTATGAATGATAGTACAGGGAGGAAATTTAGTTTTTGACAGAATCAGTTTTAGATAGAGACTTGACATGATGTTAGAGACCGCAGACAGGCAATCTCTGGTATTTTGTAGTAATGCAGGGGTGATGTCAGGATCAGAATTGTATAATTGGATGTCATCAGCTTACAGGCAGTACTGAAAAAATGCACTGATGGTTGCTCAATAAGGGCAGAGTATTGAGAGAAGAGGAGGAGGCCTAAGACTGAACCCTGAGGAATCCCGATAGTAAGGGGAAAAGGAGAGGAAGAGAAGCTGGCAAAAGATACAGTGAACGAGCGGTGAGAGAAGTAGGATGAGAACTAGAAAAGAGCGGTATCCTTGAGCCCGATAGAGTGGAGCATAGTGAGAAGCAGCTCGTGATCCACAGTGTAGAATGCGGCAGAGAGATCCAAGAGAATTAGCATAGAGTAGTGACCATTAGATTTAGCTGTTAGTAGATCATTGGAGACTTTAGTAACAGCAGTTTCAGTAGAGTGTAAGGGTACCTTCACACTTTAGCGATGCAGCAGCGATCCGACCAGCGATCTGACCTGGTCAGAATCGCTGCTGCATCGCTACATGGTCGCTGGTGAGCTGTCAAACAGGCAGATCTCACCAGCGACCAGTGACCAGCCCCCAGCCAGCAGCGACGTGCAAGCGACGCTGCGCTTGCACGGAGCCAGCGTCTTTAAGCTGCGGACACTGGTAACAAAGGTAAACATCGGGTATGGTTACCCGATGTTTACCTTAGTTACCAGCTCACACCGCTTAACTTAGCGTGTGCAGTGAGCAGGAGCCGGCACTGGCAGCGTGAGAGCTGCGGAGGCTGGTAACGAAGGTAAATATCGGGTAACCACCTTGGTTACCCGATGTTTACCTTGGTTACAGCTTACCGTAGGCTGTCAGACGTCAGCTCCTGCTCCCTTCACATTCAGGATTGTTGCTCTCTCGCTGTCACACACAGCGATGTGTGCTTATCAGCGGGAGAGCAACAATAAAAAAACGAACCAGCACTGTGTGTAACGAGCAGCGATCTCACAGCAGGGGCCAGATCGCTGCTCAGTGTCACACGCAGCGAGATCGCTAATGAGGTCACAAAAAACATGACTCAGCAGTGATCTCAGTAGCGATCTCGCTGTGTGTGAAGTACCCCTTAAGGAGCGGAAACCAGATTGTAAATGGTAAAGAATAAAGAGAGATGAAGGGGAGATTAGAGATAGGTTTGTAGTTAGCAATGGAGTTTTGGTTGAGAGATGAGTTTCTTTAGTAATGGGTGTAGGCTGGTGTTTGAAGGAGGAGGGAAGACACCAGATGAGAGACAGAAATTAAACATTTTACTTAGGTGACTAGTAATAGCCCGGAAAAGGGACTGGCAGTAGGACTACTAGAGAAAGTCAGTTTTTTCACTAAAAAAAGGTTCATAATCTCAAGTTTTCATATATCTTGAAAATATATGGTTTTTAGGTTTATATTTACACATGCATTCACATTGCATCAATTTATAAAAAGGTTTTGGGTAGTAATGTTCTTTTTAATTCCACGTTAAATACTTAACCAGATTTGTTCAATCTTGCTTGTCCAAGAAAGTTTGAAACATATTTGTCAACTTCATACAAAGAGGAAATTGCTTTGAAAATGCATTGCATGATTCAATTTTAACTGCAGGAAATCCCTTGAAGAATCAGTAAATAAGCAACTCAGGAATTAAATTAGCCCCTAGCTGCCTAAAGCAAATAACCAGCACATAACATTGCGTTATCTAACTGACCAGTTGAAGCTGGATTTTTTTTTCTATTTTGGAGAAAAAAAATTAAAAGGCATGGCACTGGCAGCATATTACTCTAATTTAAATGCACTAGAGAAGATAATATTATAATGAATCTGGCCATGGGTGAAATTTATATAAGTAATGATTGGAAAAGGATGAATTTCTACCTTGTAAAAAATGGCTGGGTAATTTAATTAATACTGCTATAAATATTTTGATTCAGATGCTGTAGTGTCAAATTTGCAATAACATAGCCAGTTGAATTGTCTTATATTTAGGAAAGATATGAAATAAACTATTTTAATTACTTAAAGCATGATATCTTAATTATTTGTTTTATATTAGACGTTCAACTGTTTCATAATATAACTTAAAGGTTACAATGCTATTTTCTTTGAAACAAAAACACATTTTTTGGGGAGCCGGGGGTAAGTAAGAAATTAAAAAAGGGATTCAAAAATTCAAGTAAGACATGTCTATGTACACTGGTAAAGTATAACATTTTTACTCACAATTTCCTGCACAATGTCCTTTAGCTGTGCAAAAATCACATTCATTATGCACTGTTCACAAGTCCTCTGAAGGAGTCCTGTGGTATCTGGCAGCCAGACGTTAGCAGCAGGCTCTTTAAGTCCATGTTAATTTTTCCGTTAACTGAAATGTCACCACAATGGGCTATTAAAAGTCAGCCTTTCTGCTATTTTTCCAATGAATGTGCTGCATCCACTTGGAAGATTTAGTTTTTGCCTTATTGTGTGTGTGTATGTATGTACATGTGGATGCAAGAAAAGATAGTCATGTGGAGAGCTGGGGTAGAAAAAGAACTTTAGAAAATTAGATATCTTAACAAACCTTTAATTATCCCTCTAAATAGCCACAATGCGTTTCGATAGACAAAGCGATCTTCATCAGGTGGTATACAGGGTGTATATAAAGAAGTGACATATATATATATATATATATATAGGGGAGTACAAACAATGATTGGATAAAACAAATGACAGTATTAACCCTAAAATAATTGTTTAAAAAAAAACTGAGAGTCCTCAGTGGTTGATACCTTTTAATGGCTAACTTAAAAGATGGTAATAATAGCAAGCTTTCGAGACTACACAGGTCTCTTCTTCAGGCTCAGTATAATACAAAATCTGAAGAGTCACATATTTATACACAACAGGACATACAATGGAGCAGTAAATAAGACAAGTTATGTGAAGCAGAACTATCATTATGGCAAGAGGACAAACTGTTGTGGCCATAAATATTGCTGCAGTTGTTCATAGATAAGCAGTGTGAATGTTTTATTGTCATCTGATTGGGGTCTGGTCCAGAGCTAGGATGCCCCCAGATGGTCTGAGGAGAACATTTCTTAATTGATGTAAAAAGACATAAATCCATGTGACATATTCATTCCTGCTCTGAATGTGTCAAAGGTCATCATAAGTTTGGTCAAATCGAAAGTGACGCACATCCGGCGCCAGTAACAACGTCGCAACGTGTAAAGCCTAGATGCACCGGTAAATGATCGCAAAAGCGTCGAAAATTGGTGATCTGTGCAGTGTCGGACATTTCCATAATGTCGCACCAATAGGAGATACAATGTTGCTCCTCCTTGCTGCGGCAGCACACATCGCTGTATGTAAAGCCGCAGGAGTGAGGAACATCTCCTACCTGCCTCCACCGGCTATGCGGAAGGAAGAAGGTGGGTGGGATGTTTACATCCCGCTCATCTCCGCCCCTCCGCTTCTATTGGCCGCCTGCCGTGTGACATCACTGTGACGCTGCACGACCCGCCCCCTTAGGAAGGAGGCGGGTCGCCGGCCAGGGTGACGTTGCAGGGCAGGTAAGTGCATGTGAAGCTGCCATAGCGATAATGTTCACTACGTCACAAGATATCGTATGTGCGAAGGGGCGGGTACTATCGCGCTTGGCATCACTATCATTGGCTAGCAATGTCGCAGCGTGCAAAGTACCCCTTAGGCTATGTGCGCATGTTGCGTTTTTTTCCGTGGAAAGGCTGCGTTTTGAACTGCAGCGTAACAGCATAGTCTATGAGAAAGCTGAAAAATCAATGCACACGCTGCATTTGTAAATGCAGCGTTTTGGATGCCCAAAATCGCTGTGGGGAAAAAAGCAGCATGTCACTTCTTATGTGCGTTGTAGCTGCGTTCTCCACCCATTGAAATCAATGATGTAGGTCAGAATGCAACCAAAATGCACTTGGACTGCATTTTTGTTGCGTTCCACATGCTTTTTTGACAAGCAAAACGCAGGTCTTTTCAGTCTCTGTGATGTCGGTCAATTTCTGTCTGTGGATGTCAGTGAATCTCCCTCTGTCTTTTGGGCGGTCGGTCTCTTTCTCTGTCAGTTGGTCGCTCTGTCTTTCTCTCTCTCTGTCGGTCTTTCTGTCTGTCTGTCCCTCTCTCTGTCCATCGGTCAATCTCTACCCCTCTCTCATACTCACTGATCCCCGGTCACCAGCACGGCGCTGCACGGCGTTCACACTGCTCCAACAGCTTTTCCTCTTTTGAAAATGCCAGCCGATCATTATTCAATCTCGTATTCCCTGCTTTCCCCGCCCACCGGCACCTATGATTGGTTGCAGTCAGGCACGCCCCCACGCTGAGTGATAGCTGTCTTACTGCAACCAATCACAGCCGCAGGTGGGAGGGTCTATATCGTGCAGTAAAATAAATAAATAAATAATTAAAAAAAAATGACGTGCGGTCCCCCCCAATTTTGATAACAGCCAAGATAAAGCCACACGGCTGAAGGCTGGTATTCTCAGGATGGGGAGCGCCACGTTATGGGGAGCCCCCCAGCCTAACAATATCAGCCAGGAGCCGCCCAGAATTGCCGCATCCATTACATGCGACAGTCCCGGGACTTTACCCGGCTCATCCCGAATTGCCCTGGTGCGGAGGTAATCGGGGTAATAAGGGGTTAACGGCAGCAGCACATAGCTGCCACTAAGTCCTAGGTTAATCATGACAGGCGTCTCCCCGAGATATCTTCTATAATTAACCTGTAGGTAAAAGAAAATAAACACATACACCCAAAAAAAATCATTTATTTGCAATAAAAGACAAAAAATCACCCTCTTTCACCACTTTATTAAAATCCCCAAATACCCCTCCAGGTCCGGCATAATCCAGAGGTCCCGCGACGCATCCAGCTCTGCTACATGAAGTTGACAGAAGCAGCCGTAGAACACCGCCGCTCCTGTGAGCTCCACGCAGCAAATGAAGTGAATCGCGCTGTCAGCAGGGAACGTCACTGAGGTAATGCCGGTGTGTGTGCGGTGATGATGAGGGCTGTAGTGTCGGGATGTGTGCGGGGATGTCGGCGGTAATGTCAGAATGTGTGCAGGGATGTCGGCAGTAATGTCGGGAAGTGTGCGGGGATGTCGGTGGTAATGTCGGGATGTGTGCAGGGATGTCGGGATGTGTGCGGGGATGTCGGGATGTGTGCGGGGATGTCAGCGGTAATGTCGGAATGTGGGCGGTAATGTCGGGATGTGTGCGGGGATGTTGGCGGTAATGTCGGGATGTGTGCGGGGATGTCGGGAAGTGTGCGGGGATGTCGGCGGTATTTTCAGGATGTGTGCGGGGATGTCGGCGGTAATGTCAGGATGTGTGCGGGAATGTCGGGTTGTGTGCGGGGATGTCGGCGGTAATGTCGGGACGTGTGCGGGGATGTTGGCGGTAATGTTGGGATGTGTGCGGGAATGTCGGGATGTGTGCGGGGATGTCGGCGGTAATGTTGGGAATCGGGATGTGTGCGGGGATGTCGGCGGTAATGTCGGGATGTGGGCGGTAATGTCGGGACGTGTGCGGGGATGTTGGCGGTAATGTCGGGACATGTGTGGAGATGTCGGCGGTAACGTCGGGATGTGTTTGGGAAAGTCGGGATGTGTGCGGGGATGTCAGCGGTAATGTCGGGATGTGTGCGGGGATGTCGGCGGTAATGTCAGGATGTGTGAGGGAATGTCGGGTTGTGTGCGGGGATGTCGGCGGTAATGTCAGGATATGTGCGGGAATGTCGAGATGTGTGCGGGGATGTCGGCGGTAATGTCGGGACATGTGCGGGAATGTCGGGTTGTTTGCGGGGATGTCGGCGGTAATGTCGGGATGTGTGCGGGGATGTCGGCGGTAATGTCAGGATGTGTGCGGGAATGTCGGGTTGTGTGCGGGGATGTCGGTGGTAATGTCGGGATGTGGGCGGTAATGTCGGGACGTGTGCGGGGATGTCGGCGGTAATGTCGGGACATGTGTGGAGATGTCGGCAGTAACGTCGGGATGTGTTTGGGAAAGTCGGGATGTGTGCGGGGATGTCAGCGGTAATGTCGGGATGTGTGCGGGGATGTCGGCGGTAATGTCAGGATGTGTGAGGGAATGTCGGGTTGTGTGCGGGGATGTCGGCGGTAATGTCAGGGATATGTGCGGGAATGTCGAGATGTGTGCGGGGATGTCGGCGGTAATGTCGGGACATGTGCGGGAATGTCGGGTTGTTTGCGGGGATGTCGGCGGTAATATCGGGATGTGTGCGGGAATGTCGGGATGTGTGCGGGGATGTCGGCAGTAATGTCGGGATGTGTGCGGGGATGTCGGTGGTAATGTCAGGATGTGTGAGGGAATGTCGGGTTGTGTGCGGGGATGTCGGCGGTAATGTCAGGATGTGTGCGGGAATGTCGAGATGTGTGCGGGGATGTCGGCGGTAATGTCGAGACATGTGCGGGAATGTCGGGTTGTGTGCGGGGATGTCGGCGGTAATGTCGGGATGTGTGCGGTGAAGATGATAATCGGGACGCCACACACAGATAGAGCTGCGCTATGACAATGAAGTCGGGTGCAGTTCACCTGAGTTCATTCTCATCGCGCGACTCTGTCTGTGTCTTCTGTCAGCCGGCATGTAGCAGAGCTGAACTGCCGGGGGAACGCACTGTCAAAAATGCATCCAAAACGCATGCAAAACGCATGGAAAAAGCATCCAAAATGCATGCGTTGTGGATGCATTTTATTTTATAAACGAAGTGTCCAGTCTGCCAGAGTGTGCGTTCTTTTCCGTACTGCAAAGAATGCAACGTGCACACATAGCCTAAGGGGTACTTTGCACACTACGACATCGCTCTTATTGGCCACCTGCCGTGTGACGTCGCAGTGACGCCGTTCGACCCGCCCCCTTAATAAGGAGGCGGGTCACCGGCCAGAGCGACGTCCCAGGACAGGTGAGTCCATGTGAAGCTGCCGTAGCGAACATTATCGCTACGGCAGCTATCACAAGCATATCACAGCTGTGACGGGAGCGGGGACTATCGCGCTCGGCATCGCAGCATCGGCTTGCGATGTCGCAGCGTGCAAAGTACCCCTTAGAGTTTAGCAACACTCTCAATAGTGAGAACCAAGTGATGCCCTTTGGTTTAACTAACACACCTGCTGTATTCCAACATTTTGTGAATGATGTGTTTGCTCACCTTTAAGTTAAATTTGTTATTGTTTACCTTGATGACATACTAATTTAGTCTCATGATCTAAGGTCACACATGGAGCACATTAAACAAGTGTTGCAGTTACTTAGGGCAATCAAGCTTTACACTAAGCATGAAAAGTGTGTATTTGCGGTTCAGGAGCTACCTTTTCTGGGCTACATAATGTTCGAGACTGGTTTCAGGTTGGATCACTCTGAGGCCGGCTTTGCACATTACGACATAGCATGCCGATACTGCGATGTCAAGTGCGATAGTCCCCGCCCCCGTCGTACGTGCGATATCTTGTGATAGCTGCCGTAGCGAACATTATCGCTACGGCAGCTTCACATGCACTCATCTGTCCTGCGACGTCGCTCTGGCCGGTGAACCGCCTCCTTCCTAAGGGGGCGGGCCGTGCGGCGTCACAACGACGTCACACGGCAGGCGGAGATGAGCAGGATGTAAACATCCCGCTCACCTCCTTCCTTCTCATAGCAGCCGGGACGCAGGTAAGGTGATGTTCCTCGCTGCTGCGGCTTTACACACAGCGATGTGGGCTGCCGCAGGAATGAGGAACAACATCGTACCTGTCGCTGCACCGGCATTATGGAAATGTCGGAGACTACATTGATGATACGATAACGACGCTTTTGCGCTCGTTCATCATATCAAAAAGGTTTTAAACACTACGACATCGCAAGTGACCACGGATGTGCGTCACTTTTGATTTGACCCCACCGACATCGCACCTGCGATGTCGTAGTGTGCAAAGCCAGCCTAAGGTGCAGACTGTTTTAAATTGGGATTGTCCTGAGAACCTGAAGGTGCTGAAGTGCTGCTTAGGCCTTGCCAAATATTATAGAAACTTCATTAAGAATTTTTCGGCCATTGCAAGACTCCTGACCGAAATGACTAAAAAGGGGGTGGACTTCTCTGACTGGTCTGAAAGTGCTTTGCGAGCATTTGATTGTCTATAAAGGTGCTTCAAGTCAGCTCCAGTACTTATACAGCCAGATGTGTCTCTTCCTTTTACAGTGGAGGTGAATGCATCTGAAATGAGGTGGGGGCTGTATTGTCTCAGGGTCTGTCACTTAGCTAGCGCCGTCATTGTGCCTTCTTTTCTAGAAACTCATCGCCAGCCCAACATAACTATGACAAAAGTAATAGGGAGTTACTTGCCATCAAGTTGGCATTTGAGGAATAGCGGTGATCATGATTCACGATGATAGCGGTGAAAACACCCTCAAAGGTGTCCAAAAGGTGACAAACAACTCACAACACAACACAAACACATGGGAAAGTGACAAAGACATATACTCATGCAAAAAAAAAACAAAAGAACTGGACAATGAAAAAGAGGAGGAAACACAGATATAGGCATGGCATGCCCTTCTAAAATGATGTAAAACACCGCAAGGTGACTCAAAGAGGAGTCTCCATTTTTTCCAAAAATTGGGCCACACACACACACCCACCCCTTCAGTGGCAGCACTTGTGCCCAAGTTGTACACTTCACAGCTAGATTTGCATCAAGAACATTAAAAAATACACCCTACTTAACCGTCCCCAGGATGACACCGGGATAGGTAGCAAAGTATTTGCTGATCCCAGCTCTGTTCATCTTGGATCATTTTTAAAAACACTGTAAGCAAGGGTTACTCCAAGCAGAGTCTCCCTTTTTTCCAAAAATTGGGCCACACACACCCACCCCTTCAGTGGCAGCACTTGTGCCCCAGTTGTACACTTCACAGGTAGATTTGCATCAAGAACATTCAAAATTACGCCATCCTGAACCGTTCCCAGGATGAACCCGGGGTAGGTAGCAAAGTCTTTTCTGAACCATGTCTTGTTCATCTTGGATCATTTTTAAAAACACTGTAAGCAAGGGTTACTCCAAGTGAAGTCCCCCTTTTTTTCCAAAAATTGGGCCACACACACACCCACCCCTTCAGTGTCAGCACGTGGTGTGCCCCAGTTGTACACTTCACAGGTAGATTTGCATCAAGCACATTCCAAATCCACAAGCATTTACTCTCCCCAGGATGACACAGGGGTAGTAAATTCCTTGTTGATCCATGACTTGTTCATTTTGATGAACGTTAGTCTGTCCACATTGTCACTGGACAGACGCATGCGCTTATCTGTCAGCACACACCCAGCAGCACTGAAGACACGTTCAGAGACAACGCTGGCAGCTGGACACGACAAAATCTCCAAGGCGTAAGTGGACAGCTCTGGCCATTTTTCAAGATTTGAAGCCCAAAATGAGCAAGGCTCCATTTGCAAAGTCATGGCATCGATGTTCATTTGGAGATACTCCTGTATCATCCTCTCCAGCCGTTGACTATGTGTCAGACTTGTTGTCTCTGGTGGCCTTGCAAAGGATGGTCTAAAAAAATTATGAAAAGATTCAATAAAATTGCTGTTACCAGCACCAGATACGGTGCTGCTGGTGCGGGTAGACTGTTGAAGATGACGAGACCGTCCCATGTTTGTCAAGTTACAACTGGGAGATTCACTCCCTGCACCTGCACGGTTGTTTGGTGGAAAAGCCGAGCTAAGATCGAGTAACAGCTTTTGCTGATACTCCTGCATACGTGCGTCCCTTTCTATGGCTGGAATTATGTCACAAAATTTGGACTTGTACCGGGGATCTAATAGTGTGGCAAGCCAGTAGTCATCATCACTTCTAATTTTGACAATACGAGGGTCATGTTGGAGGTAGTGCAGCAAGAAGGCGCTCATGTGTCTTGCGCAGCCATGCGGACCAAGTCCACTGTTGTGAATGTTAATTATGTCTTGGCTGCTGGGAGGCTCCCTCTGGTGGCCAGGAAGGGTTTGGACAGAGACCAGGTGGGTTGTGCAGTGGGTGTTTCCTTTCCTAACTCTCTGCTTATTTAAGTCCTGGTCTAATTGCAGGCTGTTGCCGGATGTCAGTTGTTCTTTGTATCTCTAGCCTGCTTAAACCTGCTCTACATCACATCCACTCCAGATAAGTTCTTGCTCTTTATTTATTGCCTGGTTCTTTTGCTTATCTGGGTTTGTCATTTGTTGTGGTTGGTTTCAGTTTATTTCCTTCCAGGGATTTTTCCCCTCAGTGGCTTGTTGAGGAACTCCCTGCAGTTCTGTGTGGAGTATAGCTCCTTTGGGTCCATGTGTTTATGGCTTGTTGAATTTGTTATAATTCTTGTTTTCTGTTCATTGGAATGACAAGGGCACCTGGTATAGGACGGAGTTCAGATCGAGCGATCTGAGGGCCTTTTTGTACTATCAGGAAGTTGGTATTTTGGAGGGTTTTTCTCTGGCTACCATCAGTCCCTTTCCTGTCCTTTCCTATTTTAGTCAGCGGGGGCCTCACCTTTTGCTAATCCTGTCATCTACCTGTGTATTGTGTTTTTCCTATATCACCGCAGTCTTTGAATGTGGGGGGCTTGCTATTTTTGTCTATTTTCTGAGGCAGAGAGTTATTCATCTTTCCTACCTTTAGCATAGTTAGTTCTCCGGCTGGGTTCGCGGTGCACAGGATGTTAGTTCACCCCTCGGCTACTTCTAGTTGTGTTGGTTAGTAAGGGGATGGCGGCCAGATTAGTTGCCAAGGCTCTTGTCACCTTTTTGCCAATGATTTGTGGTGATCTTCCATGGTTCCGGATCATAACAGTCCACGCTGTGTTTGTGGCATAGAGGTGCTAACCGTTGTGTCTTCCTCTGACATCTCCCACCAACCTCTTTCAACTGAAATTTGACCAAGGTCTCCCTCATCCGCTGAGTCTTCCATGTCCATGGACAGTTCGTCCTCCATTTCTTCATGTTCTCCTGCACTTTCCTCAACATTTCGCCTGCTACCATGCGCCCTTGTTGATCCCTGTCCCCCATGGTCCCATGCCTGCCGCGATGGTGATGATGAACGTCTGGACCTTGGTCCTCCTGTAGTTCCTCCCCTTCCTGTTGTCCCACCCCCTGAGTCTGAATAGTGTTTAGCGTGTGCTACAGCAAGTAAATGACTGGAATTGTCGTGCTGATAATGGCATTGTCAGCGCTAAACATATTCGTCGCCATGTCGAAACTGTGCAGAAGGGTGCAAATGTCCTTGGTCTGAGACCACTCCATCAGGGTGATCTGCCCCACCTCTGCATCTCGTTGGCCCAGGCTGTACGTCATTACGTATTGCACCAGGGCTCGACGGTGCTGCCACAGTCGCTGTGACATGTGGAGAGTCGAATTCCAGCGTGTTTACACATCGCATTTCAGGCGATGAACCGGCAGGCCAAAAGACTTCTGGAGCGATGCAAGTCGCTCAGCAGCAGTGGTTGAACGGCGGAAGTGAGCAGACAGTTTTTGTGCCCTTTTCAGAAGGCCATCAAGGCCGGGATAGTGTGTTAAAAATTGCTGGACAACAAGGTTCAACACGTGAGCCATACAAGGCATGTGTGTCACCTTGCCCAGGCGAAGGGCCGCACTCAGGTTTGCAGCATTGTCGCACACGGCCTTCCCAGGCTGCAGGTTGAGTGGAGACAACCATTTACCAAACTCAGTCTCCAGAGCTGCCCACAACTCAGCCGCTGTGTGACTCTTATTTCCAAGACATTTCAAGCTAAAGACCGCCTGATGCCGTTGCACTCTGCATGGTAATGAGGGGTGCGTGATTCCTTCTGTGCAGTTAGAACGCTGGTG
Organism: Anomaloglossus baeobatrachus; assembly: GCF_048569485.1. Classification (NCBI taxonomy): domain Eukaryota; kingdom Metazoa; phylum Chordata; class Amphibia; order Anura; family Aromobatidae; genus Anomaloglossus; species Anomaloglossus baeobatrachus. Next base: position 570,405,925 of record NC_134353.1, on the reverse strand, counting down.
GCCTGACCAGGCAGGCTTGGGGCGGACGTGGAGGACCCAGACAAGGTGGAGGAGGCAGAAGCAGTGGCGGAACTTGGACAGACAGAGGATTGACACACAAGTCGTGGGGACGGCAAGACTTGTGCAGCAGACCCTTCACCATCTATCACCATAGTTATCCAGTGCCCAGTCAGCGACATGTAACATCCCTGTCCATGCTTACTGGTCCAAGTATCGGTGGTGAAATGCACCCGATCACACACAGAGTTTCTCAAGGAAGCGGTGATGTTGTGTGTGACATGCTGGTGTAGCGCAGGCACACCTTTCTTAAAGAAGTAGTGGCGACTGGGCATCTAGTACTGGGGCACAGCGACAGACATAAGGTCTCTAAAATCCTGTGTGTCCACCAGGCGGAAAGGCACCATTTCAGTAGCCAAGAGCTTACAGAGGGATAAAGTCAACCTCTTAGCTTTCTCATGGGTCGCAGGAAATGGCCTTTTATTTGTCCACATCTGAGGGACAGAGATCTGGCTGCTGTGTGTAGACGGTGTTGAGTAGGGTGTCCCTGGAAAAATGGAGGTTTGTGAGGAAAGTGCAGGTATAGACATGATGTTGCCTTCATCCAATGTGGGTGCTATCGATGTCTGAGAGAGCTGTACACACGCACTTGTTTCCCCTTCCAAACCAACTGACAACCTACCAAGCAAACTGCCTGTTGCGGTTACAGTGGTGGAAGTTGTGCGTGGAAAACTAGGTGTGAGAGCTGTCCCCACAGTCCTAGAAGATGAAGAGCGCGCGGATGCACTGGAAGGGGCAGGCGGTGGATGGTTCGCTCCGCTAGGCCGCATTGCAGCACGGTGAGCTTCCCACTGGGACATATGATATTTATTCATGTAACGATTCATGGAAGAAGTTGTCAAACTGCTGACGTTTTACCCTCTTCTAACAGAATCATGACAAATTTTACATATCACATGATTTGGGCGATCTTTTGCTATGTTAGAAAAGGACCAGGCTAGGCAAGGCTTAGAGGGCATGTGACCTGCTGATCCACCCCGACTAGTGCTCAGAGGCAGAGTGGTGGCTGAGGATGCAGATGTAGATGTGCTACCAGTACTCCGACTCTGTCCAGGAAGGCGCAAGGTAACTTCGTCGTCAGTTGCATCCTCCTCCACCGTCTCTGTTGACCTCCTCGAGGGCCTGACTGTGGGTTGACAGTAGGTGGGATCTAGAACTTCCTCATCAATTGTTGTGTTTGCACTCCCCCCACCCTCAGACCGAGCCTCTTCTTGCCCTGACCGAATATTTAAGTTGTCATCCCAATCTGGTATCTGCATCTCATCGTCATCAGTATGTTCCTCATTGTCTATAACAACAGGTGTTACAGTTTGTGAAAAAGGGTCAACATTATGCTCAGAAACTTGGTCCTCACAGCCTGAATCAGAGTCACAAAGGTTCTGGGCATCACTGCAGACCATTTCCTGGTCTGTACTCACTGTAGCTTGGGAGCAGACCTCTGATTCCCAGGCTATAGTGTGACTGAACAGCTCTGCAGACTCAGCCATCTCAGTTCCACCATACTGTGCAGGGCGGATGGAGACTTCAGAGCTGGGAGAAAGCAAGTGTGATTGGGATGACAACTCAGAGGACTAGTGTATTTTGGATGCGGTAGTTGAGATGGCGGAGAGGGCACTTGTTGGACCACTTGAGATCCATTCAAGCATTTTCTTTTTTTGGCCATCATCTACCTTTGTTCCAGTTGTTCGTGTCCGTAAAAAAGGGAGCACATCGGATTGTGCACGGTAAGTAGTAGACATCTTACTTTTGCTGGAAGATGGTCTATCTTCAGCAGATGTTAATGGAGCTTTGCCACCTTCCCCATGAACAAACCCTTTTTTTCCCTTTTCCAACACACCTCTTCCCCTTTCCACCAGCATCTGTCATTTTGCCACTCATTTTGATTGCGACAAGATTGTGCACTTAAAATATGGTAGTAAAAATTAAGAGGTGGTGTAGATTGCAGCGGTGGTCTAGCGTTATTAACAGCAGAATAAACAATAATAACTATCCCTGACAATGCAACTACGGCCCTTAAACTGGCAGCATAGTTTGCTATTAGAATGGCTTAGTAAAAATGAGTTTGAGTGTGTAATGCAGAGGTGCAGCAAATAGCTCTGCACCCGTGAGACAATAATGAAGTCCAACAGCCACTTTAAGGATGCCACTAAGTTTCCTCAGTGTTTGCTAGTATAATGGCTTAGTAAAAATGAGTTTGAGTGTGCAATGCAGTGGTGCTGCAAATATCTTTGCACCAGTGGGACAATAATGAAGTCCAACAGCCACTTTTAGGATGCCACTAAGTTTCCTCAGTGTTTGCTAGTATAATGGCTTAGTAACAATGAGTTTGCGTGTGCAATGCAGAGGTGCCGCAAATAGCTTTGCACCAGTGGGACAATAATGAAGTCCAACAGCCACTTTTAGGATGCCACTAAGGTTCCTCAGTGTTTGCTAGTATAATGGTTTAGTAACAATGAATTTGAGTGTGCAATGCAGTGGTGCTGCAAATATCTTTGCACCAATGGGATAATAATGAAGTCCAACAGCCACTTTTAGGATGCCACTAAATTTCCTCAGTGTTTGCTAGTATAATAGTTTAGTAAAAATGAGTTTGAGTGTGCAATGCAAAGGTGCTGCAAATATCTTTGCAGCAGTGGGACAATAATGAAATCCAACAGCCACTTTTAAGATGCCACTAAGTTTCCTCAGTGTTTGCTAGTATAATAGCTTAGTAAAAATGAGTTTGAGTGTGCAATGCAGTGGTGCTGCAAATAGCTTTGCACCAGTGAGACAATAATGAATTCCAACAGCCACTTTCAGGATGCCACTAAGTTTCCTCAGTGTTTGCTAGTATAATGGATTAGTAACAATGAGTTTGAGTGTGCAATGCAATGGTGCTGCAAATATCTTTGCACCAGTGGGACAATAATGAAGTCCAACAGCCACTTTTAGGGTGCCACTAAGGTTCCTCAGTGTTTGCTAGTATAATGGCTTAGTAACAATGAGTTTGAGTGTGCAATGCAGTGGTGCTGCAAATATCTTTGCACCAATGGGATAATAATGAAGTCCAACAGCCACTTTTAGGATGCCACTAAGTTTCCTCAGTGTTTGCTAGTATAATAGTTTAGTAAAAATGAGTTTGAGTGTGCAATGCAAAGGTGCTGCAAATATTTTTGCAGCAGTGGGACAATAATGAAGTCCAACAGCCACTTTTAAGATGCCACTAAGTTTCCTCAGTGTTTGCTAGTATAATAGCTTAGTAAAAATGAGTTTGAGTGTGCAATGCAGTGGTGCTGCAAATAGCTTTGCACCAGTGAGACAATAATGAATTCCAACAGCCACTTTCAGGATGCCACTAAGTTTCCTCAGTGTTTGCTAGTATAATGGATTAGTAACAATGAGTTTGAGTGTGCAATGCAATGGTGCTGCAAATATCTTTGCACCAGTGGGACAATAATGAAGTCCAACAGTCACTTTTTGGATGCCACTAAGTTTCCTCAGTGTTTGCTAGTATAATAGCTTAGTAAAAATGAGTTTGAGTGTGCAATGCAGAGGTACCGCAAATAGCTTTGCACCAGTGGGACAATAATGAAGTCCAACAGCCACTTTTAGGATGCCACTAAGTTTCCTCAGTGTTTGCTAGTATAATAGCTTAGTAAAAATGAGTTTGAGTGTGCAATGCAGTGGTGCTGCAAATAGCTTTGCACCAGTGAGACAATAATGAAATCCAACAGCCACTTTTAGGATGCCACTAAGGTTCCTCAGTGTTTGCTAGTATAATGGCTTAGTAAAAATGAGTTTGAGTGTGCAATGCAATGGTGCTGCAAATATCTTTGCACCAGTGGGACAATAATGAAGTCCAACAGCCACTTTTAGGATGCCACTAAGTTTCCTCAGTGTTTGCTAGTATAATAGTCTAGTAAAAATGAGTTTGAGTGTGCAATGCAGTGGTGCTGCAAATAGCTTTGCACCAGTGAGACAATAATGAAATCCAACAGCCACTTTTAGGATGCCACTAAGTTTCCTCAGTGTTTGCTAGTATAATGGCTTAGTAAAAATGAGTTTGAGTGTGCAATGCAGTGGTGCTGCAAATATCTTTGCACCAATGGGATAATAATGAAGTCCAACAGCCACTTTTAGGATGCCACTAAGTTTCCTCAGTGTTTGCTAGTATAATAGTTTAGTAAAAATGAGTTTGAGTGTGCAATGCAAAGGTGCTGCAAATATCTTTGCACCAGTGGGACAATAATGAAGTCCAACAGCCACTTTTAGGATGCCACTAAGTTTCCTCAGTGTTTGCTAGTATAATGGCTTAGTAAAAATGAGTTTGAGTGTGCAATGCAATGGTGCTGCAAATATCTTTGCACCAGTGGGACAATAATGAAGTCCAACAGCCACTTTTAGGATGCCACTAAGTTTCCTCAGTGTTTGCTAGTATAATAGTCTAGTAAAAATGAGTTTGAGTGTGCAATGCAGTGGTGCTGCAAATAGCTTTGCACCAGTGAGACAATAATGAAATCCAACAGCCACTTTTAGGATGCCACTAAGTTTCCTCAGTGTTTGCTAGTATAATGGCTTAGTAAAAATGAGTTTGAGTGTGCAATGCAGTGGTGCTGCAAATATCTTTGCACCAATGGGATAATAATGAAGTCCAACAGCCACTTTTAGGATGCCACTAAGTTTCCTCAGTGTTTGCTAGTATAATAGTTTAGTAAAAATGAGTTTGAGTGTGCAATGCAAAGGTGCTGCAAATATCTTTGCAGCAGTGGGACAATAATGAAGTCCAACAGCCACTTTTAAGATGCCACTAAGTTTCCTCAGTGTTTGCTAGTATAATAGCTTAGTGAAAATGAGTTTGAGTGTGCAATGCAGTGGTGCTGCAAATAGCTTTGCACCAGTGAGACAATAATGAATTCCAACAGCCACTTTCAGGATGCCACTAAGTTTCCTCTGTGTTTGCTAGTATAATGGATTAGTAACAATGAGTTTGAGTGTGCAATGGAGTGGTGCTGCAAATAGCTTTGCACCAGTGGGACAATAATGAAGTCCAACGCCACTTTTAGGATGCCACTAAGTTTACTCAGTGTTTGCTAGTATAATGGCTTAGTAACAATGAGTTTGAGTGTGCAAAGGGCAGGAGGGTACAGTGGCAGGTTTGTGGGTCTGGGTAGAGGAAAGGAAGCCTCACTTTATATCCCTCCTAATGGGGAAATGCAGCGAGGAAGTCCCTGACCTTAGCTACACAGACGCTCTTATCTGTAGCTGTTAAAATCTGTTTCCACTGACCTGACTGTCACCTATGGCTCTGAGCCTGCTGTTATTAGCCCTTACAATGGCTAAAAGAAACTTCTATCCCTATTCTGTATAGCGCTGTGTGTAGAGCGTACACAGCAGTATCGGAGACAGGAGCTACGCCAGCGGTGACTGACACCCAGAGACAGAAGGCAGATAATGGCGTCCTGACGGGCAGATTCCCGTTTTTATAATGCAGGGACATGTGACATGGACATTCTATCACACATGCCGTTGCTTCTCTGGCTAAAAGTCCACTTCACTGTGTGTGTCTGGGATTGGCTGACATGCTGGCCCGCTCCACTACACGCGCGCGCTTTGGGAAGGAAGACTAGGAAAAAAAAAAAATGGCGATCGCCATTATCCCAACAGCAATGATTTGAATGAGCTGTTCCCGCACACTATACGCTGAAATTTCATAATAGTGTGAGTCACAGAGGGACTTACACTATTACAGCGGAAAGCCAGCTAGTAATTAGCTTGGCCTTTTGCTGCTAGAACCGTTCTTGAACGTAACTAGAACTATCGAGCTTTAGCAAAAAGCTTGAGTTCTAGTTCGATCTAGAACAACCCCCAAAATCACTCGAACCGCGAACTGGAAAACCACGAACCGCGCTCAACTCTACTAGATAGCATATAAAGCTAGTACTGTATGTAGATAGCATATAAAGCTAGTACTGTATGTAGATAGCATATAAAGCTAGTACTGTATGTTCATGATATGAATTGTTACTCTGATGGTAGGTGAAAACTGATGATACAAAATACTCAGGGATGGTACAAAATACTCAATGTTCTATCAGACATTGCAATTTCTTACCCTGTGAGTGATATTAGCAATATTTTATTTTTGTGGATAATGAAATCATTACCTTTAAAATTTATCTTCACATTGAAAGTTTTACTGCAGCTGTGGTGAATCCATCCCATTGAGCAGAGAAATAAAAGTTATCTAACTGTCAAGTGAAGATATATGAGCTTGGCCATGCTTACAATGCTGTGGGAGCTTTCCTTAAACAACAAAACAAAAAGATGCCAAGTTTGCCCCTAGCCTGCTGTGGGTGATGGAATAAAAAGGCTCCATTTATTTCATGCAGTAAACAAGTAGTGTTAACCCAGAATAACAGTTTTCTTTCCTGAGGGCTTAGAGACTTCATTAGAAAGAGTTTTAGTAGCTTACACCAGTTCAAGAGACATTTGATTATCAAATCTGACAATGTGTAAAGGCCATTTAATTTGCCTTGTGTCAAATCACTTATAATTTGCTGCCATTTCTTAATATTAGCAGATAAGTAACATGCGGAGCACATACAATCTGTAGTACAATGCGGCAATATGTCACCCCAGCATTGCAGCTATTGTGGCAATGCCTTTAATTTGCATGATATACGTATAAATATAAATTTCATGATATAATTAACCACATTTAGCCGTATGAAATGGTATTTGGATATTTTTTTGTAGAATTAAGTTTCAATTCACAAATTAGGTAACAGTAAAGTAAAAGGTGTCTGAACACTGAGAATTAATGGAAAGCATTTCTACTACATAAAACTGAATAATTAACACAATATGAACTAATTTTAGGTAATAGTGTTGTATTAATCCATCATTTCACAGAGAAAGGCAGCTTGGCTTCAGCTGGTAGATCAGGAATTTGGCTTAGTCCTTAGTTTTTATGCCCCATTCGCACGCTGCAGTTTTTGATGCTTTTTTGGATCAATTTGTGGTGACCTTTTAGTAACCACAAACTTCATGCTTTTCCTTCCCCAGCAAAGTCTATGAGATTTCATATTTGCTGTGTGCATGGTGCTTTTTTTTGGCTGCATTTTTGTGGTGACCACAAAAATAAAGCATGTCAATTCTTTCTGCGTTTTCCCCTGCATTTTTCACCCATTGGTGATAAAAAACGCATCAAAAACATATGCGCTTTTTGCCAAAAGATGCGTATTTTTTGCCGAAGGGTGCATTTTTGTGGTTACAACAAAACTGTAGCGTGCGGACATACCATTCAATTCAGTTTAAAAGATTGCATATCATTAGGATATTGCATGCATTGTTTATTGGCTTGAATTCCAATATCAAGATCTTCTAATGAAGGTTTGGCATTGCCAGTATAGTGCCGATGCTCCTTTGTCGTTTGTGTCTGTACAAAGGTTCTCACAAAAAAACTGATGAAAGGAGAGCTAAAACTGATTCACAGACTAAAAACTCCTTAATTTTATAAAATTTAATTTTATTAACAGAAGCAATCAGATAAAAAATACTTCCACAGTTTGCAGCAAACAATCCATTTAGTGCCAAACAATCGATAGAGACATGTATCCCCCTTTCTGATTATATCCCTATGTGTTTCCCTTATTCAGGAGCAAAAAACAAAAACAAATGTCAATTAGGCATAACAAAAAAATATCTCTAAACAGTCCAATAGTCAAGGGTCCTACAGTCAAGATCCCTTAAGGCAACACTTTAACCTAAATTAGTTGATTCTGCATTGAGATATAGTTCTGAATATGTTGCCAATTACTATATTTGTGAGGAGGTTGTGATATTATCAACCCTCAACCCATAGTCGACCCGACGCGTTTCCCCTCCCAACAGGAGGTTCTTCAGGGGTCATTCAAAAGCAGAATAGAAAATGATACATATACTATACAAATTATCCTCCAGTTATATAGTAGATATAGACATGATAGTTGTCCAAATAGTTTGGAGACTCCGCATAATGTAACAGCCTGTAGCTAGGGCTCCTTGTGATGCTGGGAGTGTTCCCAGTCCCTGTAGACCTACGTGGAGGCAGCGTTTAATGTAACAGGCTGTTACATTATGCGGAGTCTCCAAACTTTTTGGACCAGAAGTACCGTATTTTTCGCTTTATAAGACGCACTTTTGTTCCCCCAAATTTTGGGGGAAAGTAGAGGGTGCGTCTAATAAACCGAATATACGGATTATAAACTGCAGGGTCCAGGGGAGGTGGGGGCCGCTCTGGAGCGGTGCTGGGGGGGCTGGTAGAGGCTTGTGAAGCTGCGGGCGTCAGCGTTTGATCTCCTGCACCCGCTCATATAATATGCACAGCCGCTGTCCACCACCGTGGTGCTGAAACTGCACCGCGGCGATGGGCTGGGGGAGCTGCGCATATTATATGTGCCTGTGCTCCCCTTTGATCACACATGCCACCATGAGTTAGCTATGGCCCCCATGCTGCTGCCCATAGTAAAATAATACACTCTTTACTCACCTCCTCCAGTGTGTCTGCCCGGTCTCCCTCCTGCTGCTGTGATCATGCACGCAGAGATGTCACACTGCTGTGCCGATCACATGACCGGACCATGAACCAGGAAATGCAGGAGGCCACAGCTCAACCCCAAGGAGGGGTACACAAGGGAGCACAGTGCTGGAGAAGGTAAGGAAAGAGTTTATTTTACTAAAAGCAGCAGCATGGGGCTGTGTGTGCCAGCCACAGGGGACAGCGTATGTGCCAGCCACAGGGGGCAGCGTGTGTGCCAGCCAAAGGGGGCAGCATGTGTGCCAGCCACAAAGGGGCAGCGTGTGTGCCAACCACAGGGGGCAGCATGTGTGCCAGCCACAGGGGGCCAGTGTGTGCCAGCCACAGGGGACAGCGTATGTGCCAGTCACAGGGGGCAGCATGTGTGGCAGCCACAGGGGGTAGCTCGTGTGCCAGCTACAGGGGGCAGCTCGTGTGCCAGCTACAGGGGGCAGCATGTGTGCCAGCCACGGGACAGTGTGTGCCAGCCACAGGGGGCAGTGTGTGTGCCAGCCACAGGGGGCAGCGTGTGTGCCAGCCACAGGGGGCCAGTGTGTGCCAGCCAAAGGGGGCGTGTGCCAGCCATAGGGGCCGTGTGCCAGCCATGTTGCATCACTGGTGGACGTGTGCCAGCACAAGGGGGCTATATTCAATATAAGGTGGCCATATCCAGATTAATGGGGCTAATTTTAGGATGGGGGGCTATGAGGGACATATACTCTATATGATTTGTTAGACAGACACTGGCATTATAAGACGGACCCCATTTATTAAAAAAAATTCTCTATTCCTTCACCAAATTTGGGGGTGCGTCTTATAATCCGGTGTGTCTTATAAAGCGAAAAATATGGTATATATTAATTATCTCCTGGAGGGGATCTTAGTCTATCCATTGCATTGTCAGAAAAAGGAAAAAAATGCTTTTTCAAAGGGAATCATGAATGGACATGTCATAAATAGGTGACATCGTCATTCACTCTGAATCTACAACTTTGTTCCAGGCGAAGTGATTAATAACTTTAAGAGAAATAAATAAATTGTCTTCTAACATCTACACTGATACCTTATGACATTCTGCATCACCTGGCAACTTTTTGGATTCTGAGAATGCGCTATAGCCAGAGGAGATTACAATAATCATGTCTACACCTACTATATAACTTGAGGATAATTTGTATAGTATATATATCATTTTCTATTCGAGGAGATTACAACTATCATGTTTATATCTACTATATAACTGGAGGATAATTTGTATAGTATATGTATCATTTTCTATTCTGCTTTTGAATGACCCCTGAAGAACCTCCTGTTGGGAGGGGAAACGCATCGGGTCGACTAGGGGTTGAGGGTTGATAATATCACAACCTCCTCACAAATATAGTAATTGGCAACATATTCAGAACTATATCTCAACGCAGAATCAACTAATCTAGGGTAAAGTGTTGCCTTTAGGGATTTTGACTGTAGGACCCTTGACTATTGGACTGTATAGGGATATTTTTTTTGTTATGCCTAATTGACATTTGTTTTTTGCTCCTGAATAGGGGAAACACATAGGGATATAATCAGAAGGGGGATACATGTCTCTATTGATTGTTTGGCACGAAATGGATTGTTTGCTACATACTGTGGAAATATTTTTTATCTGATTGCTTCTGTTAATAAAATTAAATTTTATAAAATTAAGGAGTTTTTTAGTCTGTGAGTCTGTAGAAAGGCACTCCTAATTCTTATAGATAATAATAACAATAGCATAGTCTGGTTTTATGGTCCCCAAATCTAGAGATAGAGTCCTTAAAGGAACTTGATTGAATACACTTCCCCATATAAACCTTAGGGGTGCTTCACACACAGCGAGCTCACTGCCGAGATCGCTGCTGAGTCACGGTTTTTGTGACGCAGCAGTGACCTCATTAGCGATCTCGCTGTGTGTGACAATGAGCAGCGATCTGGCCCCTGCTGCGAGATCGCTGCTCGTTACACACAGCCCTGGTTCGTTTTCTTCAAAGCCGCTCTCCTGCTGTGACACACAGATCGCTGTGTGTGACAGCAAGAGAGCGACAAATGAACCGAGCAGGGAGCAGGAGCCGGCGTCTGACAGCTGAGGTAAGCTGTATCCAAGATAAATATCGGGTAACCAAGGTGGTTACCCGATATTTACCTTAGTTACCAGCCTCTGCAGCTCTCACGCTGCCTGTGCTGCCGGCTCCGGCTCTCTGCACATGTAGCTGCTGTACACATCGGGTTAATTAACCCGATGTGTACAGCAGCTAGGAGAGCAAGGAGCCAGCGCTAAGCAGTGTGCTCAGCTCCCTGCTCTCTGCACATGCAGCTGCATTACACATCGGGTTAATTAACCCGATGTGTACTGTAGCTAGGAGAGCAAGGAGCCAGCGCTCAGTGTGCGCAGCTCCCTGCTCCCTGCTCACACTGGTAACTAATGTAAACATCGGGTAACCATACCCGATGTTTACCTTAGTTACCAGTCTCCGCAGCTTCCAGACGGCGGCTCCGTGCAAGCGCAGCGTCGCTTGCACGTCGCTGCTGGCTGGGGGCTGTTCACTGGTCGCTGGTGAGATCTGCCTGTTTGACAGCTCACCAGCGACCATGTAGCGATGCAGCAGCGATCCTGACCAGGTCAGATCGCTGGTCGGATCGCTGCTGCATCGCTAAGTGTGAAGGTACCCTTAACCTGTTTTTATCACTACAACTTTTGTTTTAGGTATTACAAGAATAATTATTTATTATGTACTTAGTTACTTATTATTATGAGATAGACATATCAGAGAATAAAGTTAGGACATACAAAGCTGAAAAGTTTAGTAGTAGAGGTGATCAAATCTTTTGAAATTCGAGTTAACCAGTTTCGACTAATGTTTCCTAAAAAAATTGATTGTAGGTAGTTTAAAGAGTAACAATTAGTGATGGGCAAGCACTAAAATGCTCAGGTGCTCGTTACTGGAGCCTAGCACGTCAAATGCTCGGTGAGGGCTCAACTCTAGTAATGAACATAATGGAAGTCGATGATTGGGCAGTTTGGCTCTCAACTCACATACAAGCAGCCATATACAGACCATTTCCGGAGGGAAGGTGGGAATTTTTGTTGCTATTTTTGTTATAACCTAAATCTGATTTACTCTTCTGCACCACTTAATAACTAACCTATCTGGTGTGTTCTTTGGTTTTCATGATGCTCTTTCCTCCCTAATGTCCTCAAACAAACCTCTGAGGTCTTCATAGAACAGCTGTAGTTATACTGAAAATAAATTACACACAGGTGGACTCAATTTACTAATTTGGTGACTTCTGGAGGCAACTGGTCCCTCTGGGTTATATTTAAAGGTATTAGACTATGGAAGCTGCATACAAATACATGTCACAGTTTTCAGATTTATTTTTTAAAAATATTTAGAAAACCATGTATCATTTCTTTTACACTTTACCAATACTTGCTACTTTGTGTAAGTATATCATATAAAATCGCCCAAAAATACATATACGTTTTTGAGTGTAACATGAGAAAATTTGTGAACATTCACTGGGTCTGAAAATGTTTTCGAGGTACTATATGTTACTTGTCAATAGGGTTACATTAGCAGATACCAAGCCCACCATTATGCCCAGGATATACCAGATTATTAAAGTGAACCTAAATAATTTAAGAGAAATACAATACTCCTGGAGGATGTTGGTGCTTGGATAGGGTCCCACCCCATAAAAGTGACAGATTTTTTTAATATTGTATTAAAGTTAACATAACAGCTGATACATTCTAACCAATACACGGGCAGGGCATATCAGCCATTGGCAATATGAACTCAGGTATGCTTGACTCTAAAGGGGGCTTTACACGCTACGATATTGTTAATGTTTTATCGTCGGGGTCACGTTGTTAGTGACCCACATCCGGCGTCATAAACGATATCGCAGCATGTGACACTTACCAGCGTCCTTAAGCGACCTCAAAAATGGTGAAAATTGTTCACCATGGAGAGGTCGTCCCAAACTCAAAAATCGGTAAGGGTTGTTTATCTATGTTGTTCATTGCTCATGCGGCAGCACACATCGCTGTGTGTGGCACCGCAGGAGCGAGGAACGTCTCCTTACCTGCCGCCGGCCACAATGCGGAAGGAAGGAGGTGGGCGGGATGTTATGTCCCGCTCATCTTCGCTCCTCCGCTTTGATTGGCCGGCCACTTAGTGAGGGAGGGATTGTTCGACAGTCACAGTGACGACGCCGACCAGGTAAGTGCGTGTGACGCTGCCGTAGCGATAATGTTCGCTGCGGCAGCGATCACACGATATAGCGTGTGCGACGGGGGCGGGTACTTACACGCTCGATATCGCTAGAAATTGCTAGCAATATTGTAGCGTATAAAGCCCGCTTAACTCTGAAATGCCCAGAAAAACATACTTTAAAATCTTCAGGGGACCGAGCTGCATGACAGATTAGTCAAACAGGCAGGTCTCCTCTGGCTTATCCCACCCACTCCCTGGTTTGACAGGTCTCTGCCTGCATGCATAAGAAGAGCAAAAAGGACTAGAAAGCATAAATTGAGCATTATCCAGCTGGTCTTGGTCTGGTGCCTCCTAGCTTCTTACGATCATGCTCCTCCTTCACTGCTTCGTGTATATGATGATGCGTCCTATGCCATCCACACAGAGTCCTCAATTGTGCTCCTGAGCATGTGCACTTCTCTATGCCCAGCTGAGCACAGATCAAAGTATTGTAGTGCACATGTGTGGGCATTCTTTGACCTTTCCGCGTGACTGCACATTACAGTACTTTGCTCTGCCTGCAGCAGGGTAGAGATAATTTCATGTACACAACAGCACTTTAATGGACTCTGTGTGCATGATGTAGGATGTGCCATCCACATAGAACAAGGATAGTGGATGGCAATCACAAGATGATATGAGGCTCTGGGCCAAAGCTGAAGATCATTTGACTTTGTTCTCTTGGTCTTGCTCTATCCAGTGCACATGTGCTGGTTTCCTTAATTCATGCCGTTGCCTGTCATTTCTATTTTATAGTTATTCCATTCTCATGCCCACATATGTATGCAAGTATTTCTATTTTTTCAAACCCCATGCAATTCCCAATTTGAGTTTGTTTGTCTGTACTTATGTGTTAAAATATATATTTAACCTGTTAAGCTGTGTGGTACATTGCAGATGGTTCAAGACCTCTAAAGCGGACTTTGCATGCTACGATAGTTCTAGCAATTGCTAGCGATATCGTACGCAAAAGCACCTGCCCCCGTTGTGCATGCGATATCGTGTGATCGCTGCCGCAGCGAACATTATTGCTATGGCAGCGTCACACACACTTACCTGGTCGGCGTCGTCGCTGTGACTGCCAAACAATCCCTCCCTCAAGGGGGAGGTGCATTCGGCAACACGGCGACGTCACCGCGACGTCACTAAGCGGCCGGCCAATCAAAGCGGAGGGGCGGAGATGAGCAGGACGAACATCCCGCCCACCTCCTTCCTTCCTCATTGCGGGCGGGATGCAGGTAAAGTGAGCTTCCTTGCTCCTGCGGTCTCACACACAGCGATGTGTGTTGCTGCAGGAACGAGGAACAACATCTTTAAACAACCATTAACAATTTTTGGTTTTAGGACGACCTCTCCATGGTGAACGATTTTCACCACTTTGGAGGACGTTTAAGGTCACTGGTAAGTGTCACACGCTTCAATACCGTTAATGATGCCGGATGTGCGTCACTAACGACGTGACCCCGACGATAAAACATTAACGATATCGTAGCGTGTAAAGCCCCCTTTAGGCTTCGTTCCAACGTTAAGCTTTTTGTGAGTTTTTTATATTGCAGATTTCTGCAGCATTTCTGCATCTATTAGGTAAATTAAAGGCCGCTTTACACGCTGCGACATCACTCAAGCGATCTCGTTGGGGTCACGGAATTTGTGACGCACATCCGGTCGCTTTAGCGATGCCATTGCATGTGACACCTATGAGCGATTTTGCATCATTGCAAAAGCCTGCAAAATCGCTCATCGGTGACATGGGGGTCCATTCTCTAATATCGTTGCTGCAGCAGTAACAAAGTTGTTCCTCGTTCCTGCGGCAGCACACATCGGTACATGTGACACCACAGGAACGAGGAACCTCTCCATACCTGCCTCCTGCCCGCAATGCGGAAGGAAGGAGGTGGGCGGGATGTTCATCCCGCTCATCTCCGCCCCTCCGCTTCTATTGGGCGGTGGTTCAGTGACGGAGCTGAGATGTCGCTGTGACGCTGAACGACCCGCCCCTTAGAAAGGAGGCGTTTTGCCGGTCACAGAGACGTCGCAGGGCAGGTAAGTAGTGTGACAGGTCTGGGCGATGTTGTGTGCCACGTGCAGCGATTTGACCATGTCGCACAACCGAAGGGGGCGGGTACCCACGCTAGCGATATCGGTACCGATATCGCAGCGTGTAAAGTGGCCTTTAGTTTCTTGCATTGTTTTACATGCATTTTTGTGTCAGTTTTACATGTGTTTTTATTGCACTTTTGGCACTGTGGTTTTTGGCTCCTCTTGGTATGTCATGCTTTAAATAAAGCTACTTTGTTCTTCATACTTCCCAGTGTTTGACTTTGACAACATTTATTGATAAAAAATGCACTAAAAATGCACATGGATTTCTTACCTGTAGATTTTTCCCATGTAATACAATTGCATAAGAAAAATCTGCACATAAAACTCAGTGTATGCGCAAGAGACATTAACATGTTATGGACTGCAAATATGTACTGCAAATAAGTTTACACTGGGTAAAAAAGAGGCAGAGTGGGCATGAGATTTCTATAAATCCCATCCATTTTGCTGCAACTGTAAGATGCTGCATTTTTGACACAGCAAAAATACACCACTCAAAAACTCAACTTGGGCACACAGTCTTAGGCTATGTTCACACAGGGCATCTATTGGTGTGTTTTTGAGGTCACAAAGATGCACCTACCGTATTTTTTGGACTATAAGATGCACTTAAGTGGGAAAAGTGGGGGGTGCGTCTTATAGTCTGATTGTGGCTGCGGGAATGTGGGTGCTGCGGTGGAGTGGGTCATCGGTGGCATAAGCAAACTGTAGCAGCCTGCCGTGACCACGTGGGCCTGCTCATTTAATATGCACGCATAATTAACAGCCAGCCCGCATGATCACCCCTGGCAACTACAGCCTGGAGTGATCATGTGCGGCTATATTCACTGCCCCCCGAGCATCATCATCAGTGCGGGGGTCAGTGAATAAGTATATTCACCTGTCACTGTTCCCTGCAGCATCGTGATCTCCTCCTGTCTGTTGGCCAGCTGATCTGTATAGAGAGCGGTGAGCACAGCGATGACGGGATGGGGACATATATACAAGGATGGGGATCATATACAAGGCAGGAGGATCATTACCAGGATGGGGTACCTTAGCAGAGAGTTTGGGGACATTACCCCCATAACAGTGTCAGCAGCAGATCCTCGACCCATAAGTGTGTCATGACCACTTTTTTTGCTTAAAATTTTATTTCCTATTTTCCTCTTCTAAACCCAGGGTGTGTCTTATGGTCCGGTGTATCTTATAGTCCGAAAAATATGGTAAATACATGCATTTCCTTCTCCCAGAAAAGTCTATGAAATTTCTATTTTGCTGTCTACACAGTGCATCTTTTTTTGTCTGCATCTTGGCTGCGTTTTTGAAGATTCAGCCACGATGCAGCATGTCAATTCTTTTTGCATTTCTCCAGCATTTTGGAGCCCTTCCAGTCAATAAATTTGACTTTAAAAATGCATTGGGCAAAATGCAGTAAAAACGCATAAAAAATGCATGCGTTTTTATGCGTTTTTGCCTCGGGTGCGTTTTTTGTGGCCAAAAATGCTACATATTTGTAGTTACAAAAGATGCACTGTGTGAACATAGCCTTAGAGGACTAAAAAATAAACTAAGAATTTAAAAAATGTAAGATATAAAAGTTTAAATTGCCCTTTTCCCCATTCAGAAATATACATGAGCAAATAAACATAATTCATATCATTGTTTCCAAAAAAGTCTGGTCTATTAAAATATTAAAGTATTTAAACTATACATTAAACATGGAAGAAAAATGAATTGGCAAAAAATTGCAGTTAATCAGTTGCAATTCTATTAAAAATATAATAAAAAGCTATCAAAACGTCCTGTGTAACCCAAAATGGAATAAATAAAAATGTCACAGCAGTGTGCAAAAAGCAAGCTCTTACACAGCTATATGGACAAAAAAAAATGTAATGGTTCTCAAAAAGAAGGCAACAAAACTGTGACAACTCAGTATCAATGAGTAATATCTGGCCACTTGTGTGGTGGGGAGATATTCTTAATTATACCAGACGTATTATTCTTTGTTCAGTTAGTCAAGGGACTTGAGCCATTGTTTCATGCAAGAAGGTCTGGTGCCATTTTTGTAAGCTAAATTGTGGAATGCCTGCTGATTATGGGTTGCATCAGCTCCATGCAGTGTTATAGTGTTCATCTTTTGTAGGACAATTATGCAGTCTAATTGAGCTGGCGAACAATGAGTAAACAGCCATGTTTATCTTCCCCCTATACTGTGGAGCACAGTGCCCTGAAATTCGAGCTGAGAGATATAAAAAGGGGCCTGCTCCTGACACCAAAATTATTCTACAGGAGTATAGTTCCAGCTGGTGGATTACAGAACTGTTCCACTACCCAACACAAAGCTTACAGGTTTGTAGCTGTTTTCAATCGGCTTCCTAACCTTGCCAATATGTCCTTTCAGTGAGTGCCCACCAAACGCAGTGTGCTACTGGCTGAGGTACTGGTCCTGGATGCCCCAAAGTTGCAGATAATCTCTGATGAGCCAGTGAAAGGGTGAGACTCTGTCACTTGCAGCATCACGTGTCCTTGCTAAGAATGTACTATATGCATGTCTGCACCAATACAAGTATGCACCATATAAGCATGATGCATTGAATTAGGCCGAATTATTATTATGATGCACTTGGTCATCTATCATCACTTCTCTGCCATCATCTAATCATCATGTCTATATTCCAACAGGTATATTTAATCAGGCACCCTACTTTCCCATGAACTGATCTTTCTCTCTGTTGCTTGTGCTAATATCTGGTATGTGTAATCAGGCACCCTACTAACCCATGAACTGATCTTTCTCTCTGCTGCTTGTGCTAATATCTGGTATGTGTACTTAGGCACCCTACTAACCCATGAACTGATCTTTCTCTCTGCTGCTTGTGCTAATATCTGGTATGTGTACTTAGGCACCCTACTAACCCATGAACTGATCTTTCTCTCTGCTGCTTGTGCTAATATCTGGTATGTTTAATCAGGCACCCTACTTTCCCATGTTGCATCGGTTTCTTTGATGGAGTGACCAAGAGGTTCTTATTGCACCCCACCCCTTCACAGCTGATTGCACTTGTGTGTGGATATATTGGGGCCTCTGAAGTCTGCACAAGAATTCATGTCTGCACCAATACAAGTATGCACCATATAAATATGATTATTGAATTGAATTAGGCTGAATTGGATTGGAAGGAACCGGAAGGTAACTGGAAACATAGTCACTTTAAACAATGTTTGTTTTTCTCTTCACTTTCATCCCTATAACACCTCACTTTTTACTTACCACTCTGATCCTTAAACCCAGTAATGACCTGGTCATCTCACCCTCTCTTCAGATCTGTTCCTCTACATAAGACACTGTGTCTCCAGACAAACACGACCACCTCATGGCCTTTCCTGCTACCACCTACTAACACTCTCTCTGCTTCTTCTCACTGCTGGAGATATCTCTCCCAATCCTGGCCCTCCTCCCCACATCCCCATTGTCACTTCGAACTCTCATCCATGATCTGTGACAAATTTTTGCAACCTTTCTAACCTTATACCCATTTACCCAGCCCCTGCTCCCCCAGTCCCACTAACAGGAGCCCTATGGAACGCTCGCTCCGTCTGCAACAAACGTTCCTACATCATCACTAATAAACTTTCCTTTCTCGCCATCACAGAAACCTCCTCTGACACAGCCTCTCCTGCTGCACTTTCTTATGGCGGTCTACATCTGTCTCACACCCACGGCCACAGTAACAAGCATGGTGGCGGAGTTGGTTTTCTTCTGTCTGACCAATGCTCCTATACACCAATTCAACTGCCACCCTCTGTTACTCTCCCCTCTATTGAGGTGCACTACATTCGCATCTACTCCCCCTCCAACCTCCAACTGGCTGTCATTTATCACCAGCCACTGCCTTTTTTGACCATTTCACCACCTGGCTACTACAATTCCTTTCCACCGACATCCCCTCTATCATCATGGACGATTTCAACATCCCCACTGACACTTCTCAGTCATCTGTCTCTAAACTTTTAACAATCACTTCCTCCTTCGGCCTCACTCAATGGTCTTCTTCTGCTACTCACAAAGATGGCAACACGCTGGACATCATCTTCACTTGTCTCTTTTCCTTATCTAACCTCTCTAACTCACCTTTCCCTTTGTCTGACCACAGCCTACTCACATTCTCTTCGCTCTCTTCTCCAAATACCCAACCCCCTTCAACAAACTTTCGCACCCTCGCAGAAATCTCAATCACCTTGATTTACACTCCCTTTCTCAGTCCCTTCTCCCTCTCGCAGACATTGCTTCCTTACATGACGCAGATGCTGCAGCCACTTTATATCACTATAACCTTTGCAGCTTTTGAATCGGCCACCCCACTCACACATACCAAAGCTTGCACAATCAACAGGCAACCTTGGCACACGAGCCAGACCAAAGAACTGAGACGGGCTTCCAGAATTGCTGAAAGCAGATGGAAGAGGTTTTATTCCAAAACAAACCTACTTCTTATCCCTCATATCCTCTCTATCTCACAACCCTAAACAGCTATTCAACACTCCCAATTCTCTCCTCTGTCCCCCCCCCCCCCGCACCACCTCCCTCTCCTCTTATCTCAGCTGAAGACTTTGCCTCTTTCTTCAAGCAGAAGATTGACAACATCAGAGCAAGCTTTAGCCCACAATCTCCACAGCCTCTCATCATAGCTACTCAGCCCTCTTCCTTCAAACCCAGCTTCTCCCCCATGACAGGAGATCATCTTTCCACTCTACTCTCAAGATCACATCTAACCACCTGTACCCATGACCCCCTCCCATCGCACCTCATCCACAACATCACAGCAGTGCTCATCCCATCCCTAACCCATCTCTTCAACCTATCACTATCAACTAGTGTATTCCCTTCATGCTTTAAACATACTTCACACCCATCCTGAAAAAGCAAAAAAAAAAAAGAAAAAAAAAATTAGCTAACCCCTTTGTATGTTGGAATCTGAACCTTCTGCAGCTGGACTTTAAGGTGTGATTCTTCAGTATTGGTGAACAGGAAAAAGACTTCTGTCCAGCGCAATGACCAGGAATCAGATAATAAAATTTCAGGGATTTATTTGATGCTTAGCGAATTCAAAAAATCAGACACTTACAATGCATGTAAAAGTTAAGCTGACACTCCAGCGGGGAACAAAATGGTATGACAACAGCGACGCGTTTTAATTACATCAGTGTAGTCTTTGTCAAGCGATGTCCTCCTCACTGTGAGAGCCTTTTAAAGTTAGAAAGGAAATCCTTTGCAATCCACAGGAGCCTTAATTCACTTGTCCCCTTCAGTTTAACCCTTGCGGCATTAAAAGCCATGGAACAAATCATATGGATATAAATGTGCATTAAGACAAGAGAAAACCGCATATACAAACTATAGGAATCAGTTCTTATCAGGTAAATATATATCAAAGAAATATGAAAAAAATACATGATAAAGAAATTTGAGTATAAAGACTGGAAGAACTATTAGTCATACATAAAAAAATAAAAAACATATATTTCAATCAGTATTATCAACCATAGATTGACATTCCAACAAACATTTCATATCATGAGATATTAATATCTATACCACACCTGTAAAAAATGGAACCAAAATTAGTAAATATAAAAGGCAGGACTAAAGGAAATCTAATTAAATATGATATTGTTGCAGAAACTGTTTTACCTTACATCCATAGAAATCCAAGTTATAATGATGAAAGAGGCAAAGAAAAGGCAGTATAATTACCGTATTTTTCGCTTTATAAGACGCAATTTTGTTCCCCCAAATTTTGGGGGAAGTAGGGGGTGCGTCTTATAAGCCGAATATATGGGGGGGTTATATATATATATATATATAGAGGGTATATATATACCAGGGGGCGCTGCTGGGGGCAGGTGAACGCTGATCTCCTGCTCCTGCTCATATAATATGCGCAGCCACTGTCCATCTCCGGTGGTGCTGAAATCGCACCGCAGTGATGGGCTGGGGGAGCAATGCATATTATATGTCTCTGCGCCCCCCCTGTGATCGCACATGCCCCCCCCCCCTGTGTTAGATATGGACCCCGTGCTGCTACTCATTCTAAAATAAAAAAGCTTTACTTACCCCCTCCAGCGATCCTCCCCGGTGTCTCTGCTTCCACTGTGATCAGGCACGCAGAGATCTTAGTCTGCTGTGCCGATCACATGACCGGCACTAGAACCAGGAAGTGGAAGAACAGAAGCACGGAGGGAGACAGGAGGGAGCTCAGCGCTGCAGGAGGTAAGGAAAGAGTGTTTTATTTTACTATGGGCAGCAGCCTGGGGGCGATATCTAACACAGGGGGACTTGTGCGATCTATATAGGTTGCCACGGGCAGCACCATGGAGGCGATATCTAACACAGGGGGACTTGTGCGATCTATATAGGGACCATGGGCAGCACTATGGGGGCGATATCTAACACAGGGGGACTTGTGCGATCTATATAGGGGCCATGGGCAGCACTATGGGGGCTATATCTAACACAGGGGAACTTGTTTGATTTATATAGGGGCCATGGGCAGCACCATGGGGGCGATATCTAACACAGGGGGACTTGTGCGGTCTATATAGGGGCCATGGGCAGCACTATGGGGGCGATATCTAACACAGGGGGACTTGTGCGATCTATATAGGAGCCATGGGCAACACTATGGGGGCGATATCTAACACAGGGGGACTTGTGCGATCTATAGGGGCCATGGGCAGCACAGGGGAACGTGTGCCATCACAAGGGGGCTATATTCAATATAAGGGGGCCATATCCAGATTAAGGGGGGCTAATTTTAGGATGGGGGCTATGAGGAACATATACCCTATATGATTTGTTAGACGGACACTGGCATTATAAGATGGACCCCATTTAACATTAAAAAAAAAATTTCTCTTTTCCTTCACCAAATTTGGGGGTGCGTCTTATAATCAGGTGCGTCTTATAAAGCGAAAAATACGGTACTTAACAGTATATTACCATTAAGAACCACCAACAATACAGAGTTCAAGGGAACCTCCATCTTATATTGAAGAAAAAAAAAAAACTCCCACCAATGCTTAATCTATAGGAAATCGATCATTGTGTTATTCATAGGAACTTCAATTATTAACTAACCTGAGGAAACCTCCATCATTTTATAATGGGAACCTCTAACACTACACTGCTTATGGAAACCTCGATAATTATTTCATAACAGGAACCTCTATGAACTACCATAAGAAAGAAACTAGATCAATATTCAGACCAGATAAATAAGGCTCGACCGAGATAAGATCTTTGAAAACTTAAACCATTAAATTATCCATAGAGAATTCCATCATTACTTTAATCTATGGGAATTTCACTCATTGTGATAACAAAAAAAAGAAAAAAACAAAACATTGTGTGTTTTTGGTTCTATATTTATTTTAAATTGTGTCTAAATGTCCCCACTATCTGATATTAATGAGGAATTTGTTCAATTATATTGTAATATGAGATCTCTACGAATATTTAGTCCATCGGGTTGTCTCGAACCTAAAGGGAATATCCAATAGGATTCCCTATTTAATATTTTCCGCCTAAAATTGCCTCCTCTAACTGGTCTGATTACTTTTTCTATACCACAAAATGCAAATCCTGAATTATCCCCCCCCCCCCATGGATCTCAGAGAAGTGTTTAGAGACCGTGGAAATGCCGATCTTCTTCTGGCCTGACGCATCAGATAGGTGACGTCTGATTCATTTCTTTAAAGGGCCCACTGGGCATTCTACATACTGCACCTGACAAATATTGCAGGTTACCAAGTAAATAATTCCAGATGTATTGCAGTTCATAAAGCTCTCCATATCAAAAATGTTTCCATTAGCGATGGATTTATAGGATTTACACTTGGAGGCATATGAACAGCAAACACAAATATTGTGACCACAGCCAAAAAATCCCTTTGTATGTAACCATGTGGAAATGTTTTTACACTGGGGTTGTAAAAAGCTTGGTAATATCATGTTGCCTATAGTGCGGGCTCTCTTGGATATGCATCTAACCTCATTCTCAGACATCATTTTCTTGGTAAGGGGATTGCTATCCAAAATGGGTATGTATTTTTTGATAATTTTCGTAATATCGTGATAGTCCTCACTGTACCGGGGGACAAAACTGATATAATTAGAATACATTTTTGCTTTTTCTTTATCTTGTAGAAGCAATTTTGTATCTATTTTTCTAACTTGTTTCAGTGAATTTTCAATCATACCCTTTTGATACCCCCTATCTAATAATTTGTTGCATTTTCATTTATATCTTTTTGGTATGGTATGACAGATACTTTTGAAGACCTCCCGTCTGCTCTGAGGGTGACGTCCAGGAAATTAATTTCTTTAATATCATGTTTATGAATGAATTTTAAGTCACACTCGTTGTCATTCAAATAATTCAAAAATTCACTCACTTCCCTGTCGTCACCCCTCCACACAAACAGGAGGTCATCAATATATCTGCCATACCAACATATATGCCATTGCCAGGGGTTACAGTCCCCTATGAGAAAGATTTCCTCCCAAAAAGCCATCGCTAAATTATCTAAAGAGGGAGAGTGTTTACCTCCCATGCTGACTCCTTTCTTCTGGACATAATAGGTTCCATTTAAAAGAAAGTAATTTCTGGTTAGGAGATATTTGATCACATCCAATATAAATGCCTGTACATTTTGCGTATAGTTGCTATATTTAGACAAAAAATGTTTCAATGAAGAAATGGCTAGTTCATAACTAATTGACGGATTTAATGCCACAAATTCAGCAGCAATCCACAAGAAATCCGGATCCCAATCAAAATCCTCAAACACACAGAGCTTACTTTTTATGTCTCTGATATAGACAGGCAAAGATTTCACTAATGGTCGTATCCTGAAAAAGCCCTCCCTGACCCATCCTCTGTGTCTAGCTACCGACCCATATCCCTTCTTCCCTATGCCTCAAAACTACTGGAACAGCATATCCATCTTAAACTGTCCTCATACCTCTCCTCCTGCTCCCTCTGTGACCAGCTACAATTTGGCTTCCGACCGCATCACTCTACTGAATCTGCCCTAACTAAAATCACCAATGACTTACTAACTGCCAAAGCCAAGCGACACTACTCTGTCCTCCTCCTCCTGGACCTTTCCTCTGCCTTTCGACACAGTAGATCACTTCCTCCTATTACAGATTCTCTCCTCTCTGGGCATCACAGACTTGGCCTTATCTTGGATCTCTTCATACCTAACCAACCGAACTTTCAGTATCTCCCACTCTCACACCACCTCCTTATCCCACCTTCTATCCATTGGTGTCCCCCAAGGTTCAGTTCTTGGACCCTTGCTGTTCTTCATCTACACCTTCGGCCTGGGACAGCTCATAGAGACCCACTGCTTTCAATATCATCTCTATGCCGATAATACACAGATCTATCTCTCTGGACCTGACATTAACTCCTTACTAACCAAAATCCCACAATGTCTCTATGCTATTTCATCCTTCTTCTCTGCGCGATTCCTAAAGCTTAACATGGACAAAACAGAATTTATTGTCTTTCCTCCTCCTCATTCAACTCCTCCAATAAGCCTATCCATCAAAGTTGATGGCTGCTCACTCTCCCCAGTCTCACAAGCTCGTGGCCTTGGAGTAACCCTCAACTCTGCTCTGTCCTTCAAGCCGCACATCCAAGCCCACTTCACCTCATGCCAACTACAACTCAAAAATATCTCCCGGATCTGTGCTTTCCTTAACCAAGAATCAGCGAAAACATTAGTATATGCCCTCATCATCTCCCGCCTCGACTACTGCAACCTCCTGCTCTCTGGCCTCCCTTCCAACACTCTTGCACCCCTCCAATCTAACCTGAACTCTGCAGTCCGCTTAATCCACCTCTCCCCTCGCTATTCCCCAGCCTCGCCACTATGCCAATCCCTTCACTGGCTTCCCATTGCCAAAAGACTCCAGTTCAAAACATTAACCTACAAAGCTATCCACAACCTGTCTCCTCCTTACATCTGTGACCTTGTCTCCCGATACCTACCTGCACGCTACCTCAGATCCTCACAAGATCTCCTTCTTTACTCCTCTCTTATCTCCTCTTCCCACAATCGCATACAAGATTTCTCTCGTTCCTCTCCTATACTCTGGAATGCTCTACCCCAGCATATCAGACTCTCTCCTACCGTGAAAAGCTTCAAGAGGAACCTGAAGACCCACCTCTTTTGACAAGCCTACAACCTACAATAACCCTCAGTCCAGTACACCACTGTGCAACCAGCTCTGTTCTCATCTATTGTACCCTCACCCATTCCCTGTAGACTGTGAGCCCTCGCAGGCAGGGTCCTCTCTCCTCCTGTACCAGTCTGTTTTGTACTGTTAATAATTGTTGTACTAGTTTTTATGTATACCCTTTTTCACTTGTTGAGTGCCATGGAATTAATGGCGCTATAATAATAAATAACAATTATAATAATAATAATAGTCTCTGGAGAATCAAATAAAGTCTCGCTGGAGTGTGGTAACCTCAGCCTGTGCTGTCTGAGTAATGTTCTGCCCATCGGGAAGGAGTATAGGCGTTCAGTAGGATGAGCCCTGGTACATGTGGCTTTGCTAAAGATAGCGAGTCTAATGGCAGAAAGCACCCTGACCTCTATGACTCTACAACATTTTTTTCAAGGTTCTACATTTTTTTAACCACTAAAACATAGAAAGAAACCTTATAAGTTTGGTATCTCTGTTATCATACTGACTTGTATACATTATTGATTTTGTTCCTGAAGAAGGACTTATAAAGCTCCCAAACGCGTAGAACAGTAAAATCCGATGTCTTAATCCCCATTGATCTTCTTCTGGCAGCGCGGATTAACCCTTTTCTTCCATCTCCTCCAATCGTGCTGACTTGGAAAATTATATTCAGGTAATTTTTATGGCACAATGAATTGAGTAAAAACAAACCCCCAAAAAACAATTGCGGAATTGCTTTTTTTTTTTTTTTTTTACAGTTACACCCCAATTGGAATATTTTCCTGGTTTTGGTTCTTTACATAGTAAAATTAATGGTTCTATTCAAAACTACAATTTGTCTTGCAAAAAACAAGCTCTTATATGGCTACATAAATGGTTTATAATTATTGGCTGTGTGTTGACTTAATGTCCTGTGTTGTTATTCAGCAACTTACCTGATAACGTCTGATGTGTGAAAAGTGTGTCGAATTTAATACGTGTCCTTATTTTAATTTTGACATTGGTCTTTCAATATTTTTTTGTCTCCCTCTGATTCAAATATCATCTTTCCACTGGTAATTTGCAATCTTTTTCCTATGTTAGCATTTTTAATTTTTTACAACTGTAAAAATAAATCTCTGCACCGTGTAATGTATTTACCATTTATAAGTTGGTTGTCTTTGCTCACCAATTTTTCTTGATTGTTTATCTGCATCTTTAATCATGTCTTCATTTTTTAGTATTTATGAAGAAAACTTTTGTTTTAATATCTTAATGTCCTTCGCATGTATCTTTTTTGGTGTGCTGATTTCTCGTGCTTCAGGGATTTAACATGTTTAATCGTGGTGTGTACGTTTTAATATAAACTCAAAGCAAAACTAACTCATAAAAACACAATTTTATTACACAAGCATTAAAAAGAACCACTTAATATTGGTCAATCAACAAATGGAGTAAAAGTCACTTTACACGCTGCGATCTCGCTAGCAAGATCGCTAGCGTGCGTACCCGCCCCCATCGGTTGTGCGTCACGAGCAAATCCCTGCCCGTGGTGCACAACATCGCTAGTCCCCGTCACACTTCTTACTTGCCTAGCAACTTTGCTGTGACCGGCGAACCGCCTCCTTTCTAAGGGGGCGGTTCGTTCGGTGTCACAGCGACGTCACTAAGCGGGCGCCCAATCGAAGCAGAGGGGCGGAGATGAGCGGGACGAACATCCTGCACACCTCCTTTCTTCCTCATTGCCGGCGGCCGCAGGTAAGGTGAGGTTCCTCATTCCTGCGGTGTCACACATAGCGATGTGTGCTGCCGCAGGAACGACGACCAACATCGTACCTGCAGCAGCAACGATATTTGGGAATGAAGGAGCGTGTCAACGAGTAACGATAAGGTGAGTATTTTTGCTTGTTAGCGGTCGCTCGTACGTTTCACACGCAATGACATCGCTAACGAGGCCGGATGTGTGTCACAAATTCTGTGACCCCAACGACCACTTTAGCATTGTCGCTGCGTGTAAAGCGGCCTTAAGAATAAAGGCCCCGTTACACGCAACGACATCGCTAACGATATATCGCTGGTGTCACGGAATTTGTGACGCAAATCCGGCGTCGTTAGGTGTCACACGCAACGGCGTTGCTACGAGCAACCGCTAACGATCCAAAAAGCAGCAAAAATAGTTGATTGTTGACACGTTATTCCTTTCCCAAATATCGTTGCTCATTTGGGACGCAGGTTGTTTGTCGTTCCTGAGGCAGCACACATCGCTACGTGTGACACCCCGAGAACGACGAACAACAGTGTTCCTGCATCCTCCGGCAATGAGGTGGGAGCAATGTTAATGCGGCTGCTCTCCACCTCTCTGCTCCTATTGGTGGCACGCTGTGTAATGTCGCTGTGACGCCGCACGAACCGCCCCCTTAAAAAACAGTTTGTTTGCCGGCCACAGCGACATCGTTAGGAAGGTATGTGTGTGTGACGCTTACTAGCAATATTGTTCGCCATGGGCAGCGATTTGCCCTTCACGCACGCACGACGGGTGCGGGTGCAATCGCTAGCAACATCGCTAGCAATGTCGCAGCGTGTAAAGCGGCCTTAAGACAATTCTGGATGTTGGAGACTCACAAATATAAAGGGTCTCTTGTAAAATGAGTCTTCAAATCAGATTCAGGGCACATAGAGATATTGTTAGGGCTCACCTTGCAGAATCTATAGATGCATAGCTCAATAATCTTAGTCAGGACATGTCTTTCACAAAATGATTCTAAAAGGCATAGTCAAATTGACATCATTATCACGAGAATCTTCATCAGCAAAATAAGTATATAAATATGGTGCAAACTTATTGGTTTTATTTTTTATTATTGTTTAATAGTTAAAACAAATGAAAGATTTGTAAAAAAAAAAAAGTGTCACAATTTTCTGAGACAGGTAGCTTTTTTATTTACACAATTTACCTTATGGGCTAATTCATTTTAGATTTTTATAGATCAGACTTTTATGAAAGTGATGAATCCAAATATGTTCATTTATTTATTTATTTTTAATGTCAGATTTTTTGAATGGGGAAAACTGATTCAAGCTTTTACGTTTTTATTACTTTTAAAAACTTTATTTTTTTTTCTTTTCATTTATTTTTCTTGTATTTCTAGAAGACTTGAACCTAAGATGAATTATTTGCACTATATACTCGTATTACAGTATATAAAAAATAATTCATTAATCATTTCCTATGAAGGTCAGTCATAGGGTGTGCTTCAAAGGAGTGAAATGATGAGGGCAACTTATCGGCACCTCACTATTGTGTTGCAGGAGTTGAGCTTCAACAGTCATGATATCAGCATATAAAAACTGAGCCTCCTATTTTTTTATGGTACTATATTTTTATGGTACTAGATATAAGCAGATAGAAAAGTAATAACCTCTTTGTTTTGTAACTAGTGGTTTTACCCTCATGTGCTATGTTTTGTTAAAAAGAAAATGGGAAATACATAAATTAATGTCAACAAGTTTTTTGCAACTCAGCAAGTAATCACTGTACATAGAAGAAATCATATCTAGCTCTATAAAAAGAGTACCTGTATCTTAAATATTTTATTAGTTTAGAAAAAAATGTCTGAAAGGTAAGTAATGCTGAAAATTAACAAAAAATAATAACTCCAGTTACTATTCCTGATGGGTAAGGCCATTAACAAAAACGCATAACTCCAGCTACTATTCCTGATAGGTAAGGCCAATAACAAAAATGCATAACTCCATCTACTATTCCTGATGGATAAGGGCAGTGATTGGCTCCAGTAATCACATGGTGTAGGTGGGACATCATAGTGAGGCAATGCTTGATACTGTTTTTTTATTTTTTAAATGGACAACTCCTTTAAGCCTTGCAGAAAAATTTCATAACTAAGTATGTATATCATGCATATTAGCCAGGATAGGAGCCGTCACATTCGCGGGCTGAACTGTAGAAATGAAGGAGCTTTGGCGTGTGGAACAAGGTTTTATTTAATTAAACTTTAATGTGTTTTGGCACTGGACCCCACGTTTTTCAAGGTAAAAAAAAATAAAAATTCATGCATGTTAGCCATATTGATTTTCATTTTTATATAAGGTAACAATAGGTTCCCACTTATTTACGGTTGAGTGCTAATAACCAAAATAGGTCCCTAGAAAGCCCACAAGAAATTGTAAAGCGTTAAACTACTATAATGACAAAGTGCCCAACCACATATTGTTATCTTGACAAAAGTTAAGTCTAAGAATAGACAAATGTAATAAAAAAAGTTATAATAAGTAAAAAAAGTAGTTGATGATATCATACTGAGCTGTGCAATGTGTGCCTGCGCAAGTATTGTCAGCAGTAGAGCTCTCAAGGGTGCCATATATTAGAAAATAATTTCTAAAGCCAATTTCATCTTACCATGGATACTCAAACCGTCATTTACAACAATCCAGTAATTATGTGATAGCCCTTCTAATAGCAGGGATGAAACCATGTAATAAGTATTTGCAAATTAGGTCTGTTGCTAACAATTTGATTAATGTCCTAGGACCCAATTTATGTATAACATTCCCTGCTGATAGTTAATATAAAACAGTTTTCATTATTATTATCCATTACCGTTGGATAAGAGCTTCACTGTGCATTTAATATTTATGTGTCAATGACAGACAAATAGACAAAAAAGGAGGTTATCACAGATTTTGTAGGTACATTAAGTATATAAAATATTTGAATAATCATTGTCCGTAGTCATGTGAAACCAATGACGACCAATGCACATTATGCTATATAATGGCTGCTATAGGGCCAAGATTTTTCCGTTTTAGTTTAAAATAAAAAATGAAAATGGTTTCATGTGGATTTCACAACCTCTGTATGATGAGAATATTCAAGAAAGCATCATATAATAGTGTACAAGACTACTATGGCTCCTTAATTTACATAAATTACATGAATTCAAATTTCAATGCCACACATAGAACTAGTTCATATGATCCATTTCACAATAACTTGACTTTTTGGACTAACCTACAATAAGTAATACAAATATAAAATTACATAAACCTAAATAAATTAGCTTTTTATTACTATTTTAAAATTACATTTACTTTCTTAAAAAATTTACTTAACATTTAAAAAAACAAAAAACACAAAGTAAGCAAAGAATATTAAACATTTTTAATTATTATTAATCTACATTACAATGCATTCTTCATTTAAAATACGTCAAGTATTTGGTGCATGACAAATGCTTTATTTTAATAATATGCGGGATAGCTAACATGAGATAAGAAAGCTCTAGCGTGCCAATTATTACTATTAACAATGAACAACTGAGCTTTTGTCAGCAGTTCTTTCAACCCTCAATGAAGTGAAATTAAATAGATCTGTAAATATTCAAACAGCCTTATTCAATTATAAAATACCATCTACCTGCACTTTAATAACAAGTAGTATATATTGCTACTACTTACAGTAGGGAACGAAGAAATGCATGACTCCAGTTGATTTTTTTTCAGCACTGGAGTGATGCTTGAAATGTAATCCCCCTGCCACTTTCTTATAATTACCCTCTGGATTTTTAATGCTTTTTTGAGGCAGCTCTAGTCCTGCATCTGGAAGTGAGAACTTACATCATAGGTTCTCAATACAACTCTATGAGAGCCAGAATAAGGCCCTCATAGAGTTGTATTGTTTTGTGACCTCTGGTGCTTTACAACAAACACTGGAGTTGCTTGCAGGTGACAAATCTCTGGAGCCAGACAGCAGCGGTGGTGATAACAGAAGAAGATGGCAGCAGATGAGTATGAGACAGGGGTCAGGGGACTTTGATGAAAAAGACCACTCCAGCATTGCCATAAAAATAAAGCTTGAGTGGTGCTTTAAGGATTTCTGTGAATATTTTATAAAGGGCTTGACTGATTATTAGCAAAAGAAACAACCCTGGAAAAAAAAAATCATTAAATAAATAAATACAAAAATAAATCTATCTATTTATCTATCTACCTATATACAGTATATATATATATATATATATATATATATATATATATATATATATATATATATATATATATATATATATATACTCTGCTCAAAACAATAAAGGGAACACTAAAATACCATTGTGTTAAGTGTTCCCTTTATTTTTTTTGAGCAGTATATTTATATATATATATATATACATATATATATATATTTTTTTTTTTAAAAGTCTCCATGTGTCTCCATCCACTACAGCTTAGAACATGAGACAACCATCATTTTACTGTTGTCTTGGCTATCTTGCTATCTTGTACATACATTTGACTTGTGACTGTTTAGCATATGATTATTTGTGTAGATTCTTGTCATGTCACTGCATTTTTACTGTTTTGCTACATTTTATTTGTTATTATTACGTTAGTATTTTGTAAATCCATCTTTGGTTTTTAACACTGCCTGAGTCCTTTTGGGCATACTATGATCAGATTCAAGCATGTCTCAACCAAAATCTGATCCCAGGTCTCTTGCAATCTTGATGCATACTGTTTGACTCACTTGGATACGTATACAGATTTTTCTTCAGCTCTGTCCACATGTGTTCGATTGGGGTGAGGTCTTGAGAATATTGGGACCATATCAGCACCTCTGCTTCATTGTTATTGAACCATTTCTTTGTCAATCTCGAAGTATGCTTCGCATTGCTGTCTTGCCGAACACTATGTCATACTTTTCATACCAATAGTACTTGAGTGTATGAAGATATCAGCACCTGCATCCTTGACAAGGGATTGACCAGCACATAGCACAGGGGAAGAGGCAGTGAGGTCACCCGCACAGAATGATTGTGGAACCATTCGTTTGGCCCACCTAGTCAATGTAGACACCATCAGATGTGCAGGAGAAACTCTCATTCCAGTTTTGAATCAATGATGAACACACTCTTAAAGGGAATCTGCCATCAAGTTTTTACTACCTCATTTGAGAGCAGCATGATGTAGACAAAGAGGCTTTGAGTTCAATGATGTATCACTTAAATTAGTGGCTGCAGCCGTTCTGACGCAGTGAAAAAAATTATTTTTGCATGTAGCAGAGCTCTGAGAACTGTCCCCACTTACACCTGGTTGTCAGTGCACATTTCCATAGACAGAAGCTGCTAATCCCAGAGGGCTTTGGAGTAAGGGTACCGTCACACTTTAGCGATGCTCCAGCAACCCCACCAGCGATCTGACCTGGTCAGGATCGCTGGTGTGTCACTACATGGTCGCTGGTGAGCTGTCAATCAGGCAGATCTCACCAGCGACCAGTGACCAGCCCCCAGCCAGCAGCGACACGTGGAAGCGATACTGCGCTTGGTGACTAAGGTAAATATCGGGTAACCAAGCAAAGCACTTTGCTTGGTTACCCGATATTTACCTTGGTTACCAGCACACACCGCTTAGCGCTGTCTCCCTGCACTCCTAGCCAGAGTACACATCGGGTTAATAAGCAAACCGCTTTGCTTATTTACCCGATGGGTACTCCGGCTACATGTGCAGGGAGCAGGGAGTCGGCACTGGCAGCCTGAGAGTGGCGGACGCTAGTAACCAAGGTAAATATCGGGTAACCAAGCAAAGGGCTTCGCTTGGTTACCCGATATTTAACTTGGTTACAGCTTACCGCAGGCTGCCAGAAGCCGGCTCCCTGCACATTCAGATCGTTGCTCTCTCGTTGTCAAACACAGCGATGTGTGCTTCACAGCGGGAGAGCAACGTCCAAAAAATGAACCAGCACTGTGTGTAACGAGCAGCGATTTCACAGCAGGGGCCAGATCGCTGCTCAGTGTCACACACAGCGAGATCGCTAATGAGGTCACTGATGCGTCACAAAAAAAAACGTGACTCAGCAGCAATCTCGCTATGTGAGAAGTACCCCTAAAACTACAATTCACCCTGCTGAGATCCACCAATGTTAAAGATAAGAGGCTTAAACTAAAGGCCCCGTCACACTAAGCAACATCGCTAGCAACATCGCTGGTAACGAACAACTTTTGTGACGTTGCTAGCGATGTTGCTGTGTGTGACATCCAGCAACAACCTGGCCCCTGCTGTGAGGTCGTTGGTTGTTGCTGAATGTCCTGGGCCATTTTTTAGTTGTTGCTGTCCTGCTGTGAAGCACAGATCGCTGTGTGTGACAGCGAGACAGCAACAACTAATGTGCAGGCAGCAGGAGCCGGCTTCTGCTGAGGCTGGTAACTAATGTAAACATCGGGTAACCAAGAAGCCCTGTCCTTGGTTACCCGATATTTACCTTTGATACCAGCCTCCTCCACTCTCACTGTCAGTGCCGGCTCCTGCTCTGTGCACATGTAGCTGCAGCACACATCAGGTAATTAACCCGATGTGTGCTGTAACTAGGAGAGCAAGGAGCCAGCACTAAGCAGTGTGCGCTGCTCCCTGCTCTGTGCACATTTAGCTGCAGGACACATCAGGCAATTAACCCGATGTGTGCTGTAACTAGGAGAGCAAGGAGCCAGCGCTCAGTGTGCGCTGCTCCCTGCTCTGTGCACATTTAGCTGCAGCACACATCGGGTTAATTAACCTGATGTGTGCTGTAACTAGGAGACTGGGGGCTGGTCACTGGTTGCTGGTGAGCTCACCAGCAACTCGTGTAGCCACGCTCCAGCGATCCCTGCCAGGTCAGGTTGCTGGTGGGATCGCTGGAGCGTCGCAGTGTGACAGCTCACCAGCAACCTCCTAGCAACTTACCAGCGATCCCTATCGTTGTTGGGATCGCTGGTAAGTTGCTTAGTGTGACTGGACCTTAACATTGCAGGTAAACAAAAACAAAAGGCTACGAGATATCAGATGTAGGGCAGAAGTCTCTATTTTAACACTTGCAGCATGCTGTCTACAGGTTACATTGCAATCTGCTGACAAAGTGCCTTTAATGCATGACTCTCGAAGAGAGATGCAGACAGTGTGAGGCCTAGGCAAATGGACATGAGGAATGGCAATACGCACAGCAACAGATGTAAAGGAAAAACTCTGATTCCAATTTTATTTTAATTTTTACAACACTCTTCACACATCCGTGTAAAAAAAGCACATTTTGCACGGTCAATTTTTTCCATCCGTATTGCCATCCATTTGTTTGTGTGTGTCCTCAGTGTGACATCTGTGTGATGTCTGTATGACTCTGTGTCACATCCTTGTGTCATCCGGGGGATCACCGTGTGACTGGTACTGGAAAAAATGCATGATACTGAAATGAATGTTTTTTTATGTGTAAAAGATGTGCAAAGCAAAAAAACTGATAGATAAATGTTAGATAGATAATAGATAAAGTAGATATAGATAGATCGATAGATAAATAGATAATAGATACAATAGATAGAAGAGATAGCTAATAGAGTGATAGCAGGATAGCATGTACAGCTATTTAGCAAAATTAATAAATAATTTACGGAAAAAATAAATTCCTCAAATTTTCAGAACCAGCACAGGTACAGCAGCAGCTTCAGGTTGCAAATTTCAGCTGTAAGCTGTCATTTGGCTGGTTATGAAAAATAAAGGGGATTTCATTGCATGCTGATTTTTTTAATTATTTGAGCAAATAATAATTTAAAAAAAATGGCTAAGGATTATCCTCATTTTCAAAACCATTCAAGGGACAACAGACAACTGGGGGCTTATATTTTTAGGGTGTGAAGAGCCATTTTTATTTGGCCCTTCCCAGCTTAAAAATAGCAGCCTGCAGTTTCCCCAGAGTTGGCACATCTATTTGATGAGCCAAATCTGACACTGTACTAGGCTCTTCCCATTGCCCTAGTGCGGTGACAAACGGGGTAATATATGGGGTTGATGCCAGCTGTAAATTGCCAGCTGGTATCATGCCCTGGTACTAGTAATGGGTGGGCATCTCTCAGACACTCCCATTATTAATCCAGTAAACATATATAAAAAGTATTTTATTTGAACAAAACACCCCCAACTACAGCCCTTATTTACCAATTTATAAAAATTTTGTTTTTTAAAAAAAAGGCCTCCGTAATCCATATCGATTTACCACAACATTCCCTACAAGCAAATCTAAAAGATAGAAATAGAGAAAATTATTTTTAAAGAAATTAAGACAAAAGACACCCTCATTGCCCAATTTATTTCCATGCAAAAACCCTAATCTAAGTTCCAGCGCAATCTAAAAGGGATTCACACAACATTCCAATACTCACTGTCCCAGCCAATGAAGAACAGACGGTTCCTCATTGGCTGGGAGAGAAGTCGCTGCAGGCTCACATACTATTCTATGTGAGAAACACTGCAGTGAATTGAGATAACCTCATGAGGTCAGCACAGGTCACTGCAGCAGGTCATACAGTAGTGTGTGAGCTGCAACTGGCAGTGATGAGCGGTGTCAGAATGAGTTAACCACAGGTCAGTGCCCGCAACTCTCATGCCAAGTATCACGAGAGCTCACGGCAATGAACTTTGGCAAACTCATGAGTTCAACTCAGTTCCCTACTCGCTGTTCTCACTCCAAGTATCAATCCCTCGGTTGCCATTGATGCTTTGAGTTTTCATTTTAGTAAACTCAAAGTATCTGAAAACTTACAAAAGTTTATTATACAATCAGTTATTTTTTGATTACCCATAATTACTTTTCATTTGATGGGAAATATTATTTACAGCATAAAGGCATATCTATGGGGGCTAATTTTTCCCCATCCCAGGCAATCCTTGTTATGACATTTTATGAGGACAATTTTATTTATTCAGATCAGAATCCTACTTTGTCATCCATTTTTTGGAACAGCAGATACATCGATGATACACTTCTTATTTGGAGTGGCAATGTAGCTGCAATACCTTTTGTTTATTGATTTTATCAATTCAAACACAAACAAATTGAAATTTATGTATGAGTATCAACTATTTACAATTCATTTTTTGGATTTAACACTAACTGGCACTCCTAACGAACAGATTCAGACCAGGTTATATCGCGAACAATTTTCAGGAAATACCTTGCTGCATGCGAATGGTTTCCACCTGAAGCATGTTACTGAATCAATTCCAGTGGGTTAATTGACAAGGGTTGTTCGTAAGTGTAGTAACCCTTTCAACACTGTCATCCCAACTGATAATTCATGAAAAAGAATGAAAAATTGAGGTTACTCCAATTGCTATTTGAACTGTGGCAAAAAAGATTGGTCTCAATTGATATTCTTATAATTAAAATAAGAACAAAAATATTGAAACCAGACAAAATAAAACTGTACTCTGTTTGATGTACTATGCACAAAATATGTCTATAAATAATATTGTCAATAAATATCTGTCTGTCTTGATATTAAGAGACGTCTATTAACAAAAGAAGCGTATTGGATCTTTAATTTGGATTCAAAAACTCCCAAAGGACTGAATTTACACAGGGAGACTATTCCTCACTATTAATTGCATTTTACTCTTGCGTGTATATATATATATATATATATATATATATATATATATATATATATACTGTATATATACAGCTCTGGCAAAAATTAAGAGACCACTGCAAAATTGTCAGTTTTTCTGATTTTTCTCTTTATACATATACTAGCTGTAGTATCCGCGTGTTGCCTGGGATAGTAACTGTCTCTCTCTCAGTCTCTGTCTGTCTGTCTGTCTGTCTCTGTCTGTCTGTCTTTGTGTCTGTCTCTGTGTGTCTGTCTCTGAGTATATGTCTCTGTGTGTCTGTCTCTGTCTGTGTGTCTGTCTCTGTGTATCTATCTCTGTGTGTCTGTCTGCCTCTCTGTTTGTCTCTGTCTTTCTGTCTCTGTGTGTCTGTCTCTCTGTCTCTTTCCCTGTCTGTCTCTGTCTGTCTATAGCAAGAAGAGAATGGCACTTCCTATATATGCGTCGGAGATATTGGGGTGCACTTCAGGTTCCAAAGCCAAACAGTGAGAAGTATACAAGGCACTCCCAAGATGATTTGAAGAAAAATTTATTCATGTGCGTAACAAAAACGTTTTCGGTCCTATGTGGACCTTCCTCAGTAGCACATGTGTGAGGGAACACGCTGTGTGGGCTGTCAGACACCGCTGTATTGGGGGCTGCCATGGTAGCCCCCAATACAGCGGTGAATTTCACGTCTGACAGCCCACACAGCGTGTTCCCTCACACATGTGCTACTGAGGAAGGTCCACATTGGACCGAAAACGTTTTTGTTACGCACATGAATACATTTTTCTTCAAATTATCTTGGGAGTGCCTTGTATACTTCTCACTGTTTGTCTCTGTCTGTCTGATTCTATCCATGTGTGCCTCTGTCTCTATCTATGTCTGTCTGTCTGTGTGGCTATCTCTCTGTCTGTCTGAGTTTATCTCTCTGTCTGTCTCTGTATCAGTCTCTCTGTCTGTCTCTATCTCTGTGTCTCTGTCTCTCTCTATCTTTGTGTCTGTCTGTCTCACTCTATCTCTGTCTGTCTGTCTATCTCTATGTGTGTCTGTCTGTCAGTCTCTTTCCCTGTCAGTCTCGTTCCAGAACTGTCTCGTTCCAGGTCTGTCTCTTTCCCCATCTGAATCTTTCTCCGTCTGTCTCTTTCCCCGTCTGTCTCATTCCAAGTCTGTCTCATTCCAAGTCTGTCTCATTCCAGGTCTGTCTCTTTCCATGTCTGTCTCTTTCCCCATCTGTCTCTTTCCCCATCTGTCTCTTTCCCCATCTGTCTCTTTCCCCGTCTGTCTCATTTCAGGTCTGTCTCACTCCAGGTCTGTCTCATTCCAGGTCTGTCTCTTTTCTCATCTGTCTCTTCCCCCGTCTGTCCCTTTCCCCATCTGTCTCTTTCCCTGTCTGTCTCTTTCCCTGTCTGTCTCTTTCTCTGTCTGTCTTTTTCCTCATCTGTTTCATTCCAGGTCTGTGTCATTGCAGGTCTGTCTCATTCCAGGTCAGTCTCTTTCCCCGTATGTCTTTTTCCCTATCTATCTCTTTTCCCATCTGTCTCTTTCCAGGTCTGTCTCTTTCCCCATTTGTCTCTTTTCCTGTCTGTCTCTTTCCCTGCCTCTTTCCTTCTCTCTGTCTCTTTCCTTGTTTCTGTCTCTTTCCTTGTCTGTCTCTTTCCCTATCTTTTTCCCTGTCTCTGTCTCTTTCCCTGTCTTTTTCTTTGTTTCTGTCTCTTTCCCTGTTTTGTCTCTTTCCCTGTCTGTCTCTTTCCCTGTCTGTCTCTTTTCCTGTCTCTGTGTCTTTCCCTATCTCTGTCTCTTTCCCTATCTCTGTCTCTTTCCCTATCTCTGTCTCTTTCCCTATCTCTGTCTCTTTCCCTGTCTCTGTCTCTTTTTCTGTCTCTGTTTCTTTCCCTGTCTCTTTCCCTGTATGTCTGTCTCTTTCCTTGTTTGTCTCTCTGTCTCTTTTTATGTCTTCCCGTTTCTTTCCCTGTCTGTCTGTGCCTGTCTCTTTCCCTGTCTGTCTGTGTCTGTCTGCCTCTGTCTCTTTGATTGTTTCTCTCTCTGTCTCTTTCCCTGTCTGTTTGTCACTGTCTGTCTCTTTTCCTGTCTGCCTCTTACTCTGTCTGTGCCTATGTCTGTCTGTCTCTTTCTGCCTCTCTCTATTCATCTCCCCACCGACATCTTATTACCTCACACATAAGTTTCTTATACTAACAATTTATTTTGTTCCTATAGCAACCAATCACAGCTCCTTTTAATAATGTGTAGCTCGCAGCTCCAGTGACTTTAATGGAGGCAGGTTTTTTGGAGAGTAACTGTAAAGCGCAGGGTTAAATTTTCCCATCAAAACATAGTCTATGATGTTCCCTGAGCCACATTGGGTGTGAGTGCAAAATTTTGTGATTATAAATGATATAATAAGTGATGGGGTGTATTCCTTTACCGGACACACACACACACACACACACACACACACACACACACACACACTCAGCTTTATATATTAGATTTTTGAGTAAAATGTAAAAAATTTTTTATTCTATAAAGTACTGACAACATGTCTCCAAATTTCCAAGCAATAAATGTTGCATTTATTTTCTGAAAATGAGAAATGGTCAAACTAACAAAAAATGCATTGCTTTAAGATCTCAAATAATGCAAAGAAAACAAGTTCATAATCATTTAGAAACAACAATACTAATAATGTTTTAACTCAGGAAGAGTTTAAAAATCAATATTTTGTGAAATAACCATGATTTTTAATCACAGCTTTCATGCATATTGGCATGCTTTCCACTAGTCTTTCACACTGCTTTTGGGTGACCTTATGCCACTCCTGGTGCAAAAATGTAAGCAGTTCTTCTTTGTTTGATGGCTTGTGACTATCCATTTTCCTCTTGATTACATTCCAGAGGTTTTCAGTGGGGTTCAGGTCTGGAGATTAGGCTGGCCATGACAGGATTTTGATGTGGTGGTCCGTCATCCACGCATTGATTGACCTAGCTGTGTGGCATGGTGCATTGTCCTGCTGGAAAAAAACAGTCCTCAGAGTTGGAGAACATTGCCTGAGCAGATGTAAGCAACTGTTTTTCCAGGATAACCATGTATGCGGCTTGATTCATACGTCCTTCGCAAATTTTTTACCTGCCCAACTCCAGCCTTGCTGAAGCATGCCCAGATCATCACTGATCCTCCGCCAAATTTCACAGTGGGTGCAAGACACTGTGGCTTGTACGCCTCTCCAGGTCTCCGTCTAACCATTAGATGACCAGGTGTTGGGCAAAGCTGAAAATTAGACTCATAAGAGAAGCTTACCTTACTCTAGAAATTGGGCAGATTAAACTTTGCGAAGGATATATGAGCCAAGCTGCATACAAGGTTATCCTGGAAAAAAAGTTGCTTACTTCTGCTCAGGCAGGGTCCTCTGTCCTCCGGTACTAGTCTGTTTTTGTAATGTTCATTATTGTTATACTTGTTTTCATGTATACCCTTTTCATTTCTAAAGCACCATGGAATAAATGGCTCTATAATATAAAATAATAATAATGATGATGATGATGATGATGATGATGATGATGATGATGATGATGATGATGATGATGATGAAACTGTCTTCCACAGCCTAACCTTTATTAGAGCTTAACTGTTCCTCACCCAGTTCTAAGCCTCCTACACACTTGGATTTTCAATAAATTACTATCTTTCATCTTACTTATGAAAATGTTAATCATTATCTTCTTATAGATATAATTGATTACTCATAAACCTGACTGTAATTCTTTAAATTTCTTGACTTTGTGCAATTATAGAAGAATTGATGCTGTTTTGAAGTAAAAAGTGATTTGATTTTGATTTCTCTTTTTGTTCAATCACTTCGCACTTTGTTGTTAAAAATAAACAATTGTACTATTTTTGAAATCATTCTTAATTTGCAGCATTTTTCCCATATGTGAGTAAAACTTTTGCACTGTACTGCACACGAGAGAGCATATCTTAATGAGTGTTTTAGAACATGGCAGCTTTAGATAAGTGAATCAACTCTAAGAGTACAAATTCGAATTTGGCACATTTTGATGTAAATTATTGCATCTTATATTATTGCGGATTTTAATCTAGGTTTGTGCATCACTGAAAAAATAGCTCAATGCTTTGATAGAGCAGTGTGGCTCAGCTAGAAAGAAGGGCATAGCATTATATATCAAAAACTTTTGTGCAAAAATGCATCTTAAATAAGCTAAGTAACAAGTGATATGAAGACAAAGGTGTCTAAATATGTGCCAAATTTATCATACAGTGGGAGCTACTATGATCAGTTTGGTATATTGACACATGATTCCTTTTATCATTCAACATTTAAAAGAAATGTTATTTTTCTTCTGCTGTTTTTGGAATTCACATACACAATCCATTTCTCAGGACCTAGAATCTATCTTTAGCCTTTTCCCACCCCTTTGCAAATACTTTGTTGAGTTAAGTGGACAAAAAGAGTAAAATCAATTAGGGAACATAGCTTTCACTTGATTTTTCCTGGTCTATTTATTTCAGTGAAATAGATGAGCTTCTAGTGTTTTCTAGAAGATAGATTTGGTTTAAATATTTCCTTTTTACTGTGTCTGGCAGAAAAAAGGCATTTATGTATGCTGTCGTTAATCCGTGCAGAGAAATTAACGAGTATCTTCTTTGATACTGTTTGCATTTAATATGCATCCTGTTTGTTATCTGGTTATTAGCATCCAAGCTCTTGGGGCTAGTATTTGCAAAATATAAAAAGGATTAGTGTTTTATTGAAGGGAAATAAAGGAAATGAGTTCAATAGATGTTAGGATTAGAATGAATTATATATAATAATATCACAAAATAATAGAAGTAGACATATTAAATTTGCATTCAGGCTAAAATAACATCTCTTATAAATTACTGATATGAAATATGACAAACTGTGTCTTTCAGTCTCTCTCTCTTGTAGCTGTATTTCAAATGGCCAAAAGTGAAGTGTGCAGAAATGCTATGTAGTACATCGTGGCTGCTGTTTGCACAAAATGGTAGAGTAGTTTGAATCAACTCTATTTGCAATGCTATTTCAAATTATAAAATTTTAAATTTAAAAAAAGTTAATGTGAGTTATATCTTTTTTAGTTTTATATTTCAAGAACTGTAAGGATTTCAAATATACTACATTATGCATATAAATATATGGTAAGTATTAAAAAAATCACCCAAACTGTAGTCAATTGTGTGATTTATTTTGGCAACTGAAGATCAGTTCTATTTATCTGAATGGGTTTTCATGTTGGGAATTAATACAATGTACATGAATACACCCTTAAAAGGAATCTGTCAGCAGGTTTTTGCTACCTCCCCTGAGATCTGCATGACATAGACAAGGAGACTCTGAATCCAGCGATCTATTACTTAGATTGCTGGCTAAAGCTGTTCTGACACAATATCCATTTTTTTGCTTTATTGTTGTTGATAAATACTGCACTTCTGTGTGGTAGGTTCTCAAGTAAGATCCCATCCCGTATGTAGCAAAGAGCAAATACTTGGCACTCAAATAGTTGAAGAAACTGGTATTTTATTGAGTAAGCTTGACCAGATACAGCACAAATGTTTCGGTGTAACATAGACCTTCATCAGTGTGTAGTGTAGATGGTCAGTAGCAATATTGTGGTACTTTTGCTACACAGCGGTGGACACTATGAGCTACACCAGCGCTACTTTCACTCACAAGATGAGCAGACTGTCTACACTGCACACTGATGAAGGTCTATGTTAGACCGAAACATCTGTGCTGTATCTTTTCAAGCTTACTCAATAAAATACCAGTTTCTTCAACTATTTGAGTGTCAAGTATTTGCTCTTTGCATTTTATTGCTTTAGTTATGTAGCATAGTCCACAGAGCTGTCCCCGCCCACACTAGGCTCTCTATAGAGATTGTACATTAACCGTGAGGTGTCAATCAGAGGAGTTGGCATGCCACACAACATGGCACCAGCCAACAAGCCACAGTAATCATAAGGGTTCGGCTGTTAACACAAACATAGCAAATAAAAAAAGATCGGACTATGACAACACAGGCATGTCTGAACATTCTAGCATAAACCTGCTGACAGATTCCCTTTAAACTGCAAATGTAATTGAATCATAAAATTAACACCTTGAAAAACAGAAAATAAATACTGTAAACTGAGTATTAAGTCAATTTTTATATCTTACCTGAAAGCAGAAAACCTGAAGAAAATTTTTAATGAGTAATTTACAGTCATGAATACCTTTATGAAACTTGCAATACAGTGATTTGTATGAAAAGTTGCATGAAAGTTCAAGTGACTGATTAAAAATCTACTCTTACAGACTCTACAGGCATATTTACATACAAAAGATTTGTTACAGAAATTTCAGTTCATTCAGTTTTGTATGAAAAAGGTTGTTTTGTCGGCAAGCGCATTGATTTTTGCAAGCACAATTTAAATAAATGGAACAATTTGAGAAATATCTGCAGCAAATGTGTCGCTTGTGAATATAAAATGAAAGTTGAAGGGCTGCAAATCTCACACATAACATACATTTCTCCATGCACAAAGCCCCCAAATCACTTTGATGCAAAGCAGAGTTTCATCCAAAATTAGATTCATTTACAAGATTTACAAACTTCTGCTGTTTGCAATAAACCATTCAACAATTTAAATAGCTCAACATAGCTAAAATAACAAGTGGTTTCTCCAAATTCAACACAAAAAGCCACTTTAAATGAATACTGCAATATCAGAATTAATCAACTATTTTATGACAAGTGTCTTTAGCACTCAATAGACCATCCTTTGGTCCTTATGGCCTTTTGCAAACATAATGCACAGCCACATGCTATCTACTGGGAGTGTTCTTGAGGAATATTAGACCACTCTTAATGGGCAATGATTCTCCATGTCACTAATATTCTGCACATTGTCAAGATGATGGACCAAAAAGTTAATGGAAATATCATTATCTTGTGCAAACAAAGACAAGGATACAAAAACAAAGCAAATGCATTGAATGTTTTTAGAGATACACTTGGAAGCATAATTCACAAGTTCAAACCTAAAAGAAAGATGGCAACTAGGTTTGGGTGAATTTATTTGCGTGAAATGGCATTCTACTTAAAAATTACAAAAGAAATTCTAATTTTCCAGACTATGGACCTTTTGTAACTCGATCCATGTGAATGCAGCAAGATGACAGTTGCCTGACCGCCAATTTGCTGAACCATAAAAGGCATGCAAAAAATAAAAAAA
Organism: Anomaloglossus baeobatrachus; assembly: GCF_048569485.1. Taxonomy (NCBI): domain Eukaryota; kingdom Metazoa; phylum Chordata; class Amphibia; order Anura; family Aromobatidae; genus Anomaloglossus; species Anomaloglossus baeobatrachus. The sequence continues at coordinate 570,362,058 of NC_134353.1, read as the reverse complement.
TAATCACCTGAGTGCTCACTTTGCATGCCTCCTCCACTGTTCACTCTTCAATGTATGGTCCTCTGTGCTTTTTCTTACTGCAGCACACCAAAACCCCTGGTCTCTGGACGCTAGGTCACAATTTCCAATCTCAGAATGTGTTTGTGCTTACGCAGGGTTGTCCTGGACTTAGTCGCTGCTGGAATTTGCAGCCTATTGTAAAGATCCTTAAGTATGTGGAGAATAAATATGCTAGGAATCAGGTTCAAGGTAAAATTCACATTATTTGGCAAATTCGAATTCTGTCAGATCTGCTCATCTCTACCTGACTCATCTTATACCTGAAGGCAGCAGAAAGAGGAAGCTGTTAATAGCTGCTGTCGAAGGAATTACTGAGATTTCAGTTTGCACAGTAAAGCACATGCTAAATGCAGAAGGACTCCTAGAAAACAGTTCTACTCAAATGCAAAAGAAGGGTCAGCTCCAACATGCTTAACACTAGAACTACTGGATTCGTGACACCTATACATGGTGCAAAGTAGTCAAAATGACTACCTCAGTAGTTCTAGTGTTAAACCATAAAAAAAAGTCACATAAGTTGTGGAATTTTTTTTGCTAAGTGATAAAACAAAACTGTAACTTTTTTGACTAATGGATCAGCAATAGATCTGGAGTAGGAAGAATGATGCATATACTGATGCTATGCTCACCAATGGTGAAACGGCAGAGAGTGGAAGTCGACCCACTGAACCATAGGGGGGACCCAAACGTACCCTGTCATGGGAGGGGCTTGACTAAGGTAGATGCCAAATACAACTCCCAGAGCAGTGTCTGGGACTGTGGCAGCTGAGCCCCAGGACAGGGATGGGCTCAGGTACAGACAGGTAGAGCACATCCCTGTCTGACAGGAAGCAGCCAGAACAGCTAAGGTGGTCATCTGTAGGTGGACAGGCAAAGTCTCTAGTACTGATGGGTGCAGCAGAGATGGCTGAGGCAAACAGGACAGTAGGAGCTGGAGGACACAGCGGGAATGGAAGGGACAAGGTGACAGGTATAGGCAGGTGGACATAAGATACAGGTAACGGACAGTGGGCAATGGGGCCTGACAACTAGCTAGCTAGACAGATACTAACCAACCGACCATGTTGCAGAAGCACCTCCCCTTAAGTACCTAGTTCCCCTCAACCAGAGGCTAAGAGGCACTTCTGGGAATAGGTGTGCTGGCCTTTTAAAAGAGCGAGTGCATGCCCTAAGCACAGGTGGGGGGGACTGTGCAGCATTCACAGGCCCTGTGAGCAGGAGGATGGAGACTCACACATGGAGGACAATAGGGAGGTTAGGCAGGGTAGTGTAGTCTGGCCGCAGTGATGAGTGAATCTGCGTCCCCAGAGGAGAAAAGTAGAGCAGTGCAGGGATGTCGATTCTACAACTAAAAAGAACACCCTGCCTTCAGTAAAATAAGGCTTGATGGATTCAACAATCAAATACAGTGGAACCTTGGATTAAGAGTAACTTGATTTGAGAGTGTTTTGCAAGACAAGCAAAGCTTTTTAGAAATTTGTAACTTGGTTTAAGAGCAATGCTTTGCAATAAGAGCAAATAGTCACCGTGCACACTTCCGATTCCGTCCTTTCACCGCGCTCTGACCTGCTCTGGAGGTAACTTTCTGTACATATGTACTGTATACAGTATACCATTGCACAGTACAGTATATACTATATAGCATATCTATCAATTTGCATTTGTGGATATAGTATTGTACTTTACTTCCTTTCTGATAACCAGTACAGAAAATTGCTTTTATTGTAATCTAATCTACCTGTGCAATATTCCTATCCCACATTTAGCTTAGATCTGCCCTTATTTTGGGGAGAATAGATTTGGGGTCTGTTTTTTTGTGTATTGTACTAGAATAAAGCTTATCATATTTGTACATCATTTTTTCTCTCTATGGTACCTCCCGCACAACTACAATTCTATTGTAAGCTAACGTTTTATATGTTTTTTACAGTACTGTACAGTATTTTGTATTAGTGTACTGTAATTTTATATGAATACAGCACATTATTTTGTATTACTGTAATATTTTGAATAAATACAGTAAATATTTTTGGATTGTGGAACGAATTGTCTGCGTTTCAATTATTTCTTATTTGGAAAATTTGCTTTGATATAAGAGTAACTTGGTGTAAGAGCACACTCCCGGAACAAATTATGCTCGTAATCCAGGGGTCCACTGTATAAGGAATTCCTAAGAGAAGACATCATGTCTTCAGTGCAGAAGCTGAAGCTTGTAAATCATTGATCCATCTGAGAGGACAATGATCCCAAGCATACTTGAAAGTCCCCCAAGGCATTGTTTCAGAAGACGCTCTGGAAGATTCTATAGTGGCCTCATAGTTGCCTGCCAATGTGAATGGATTCCCACGTCCTACCTCTTACTTTCCAACATTTGCTTTTTTTTTGATAAGCCAGGCTGGTGCAATGTCATAATTTATACATGATGCACACGTTACATTGACCCAAGCCGGCTAATAAAAAAAAAATCACTTTATTCACAAATCCAATACTTCAATATGTACATGATTTTTTAAAGGCCTAAAGAATAAATTGCGATTTTATAAAACATTTGACATGTGAAAGTGACATGTCAGAAATGTAATCAGTGTGGTCCGCTTGATGAGACCTCTTTTGATCTCTGAAACAGACTGTAGTGCTCTTTGGCTAGATTGATGTAAGAATGTGAGTGCTCAAAGAAAGCCTATGACATAATTTAGAGCTCGAGCCCCATCTCTTTGAGTAGAAAGCCAAACAAAGCCAATGTCAGCAGATGGAGCTTTTCTTCTTCAATATAAATAAATGAATAACTGAATAAAGAAAGACATATAACTTGTAGAGGACAGCTTGAGCCTCACTCATTTTTCTGGTTAGTTTATGTTCTCCACATTAACAGATGATGCTATTTTATGTATTGATGGAATGATACAGTTCCTATTTGTCACGCTCCCCGGCTCACCTGCCACGCTCCCCGGCTTCCCTGCGTCGCTTCCCGGTTCTTCTGTCCGGTCTCCGCCGCTCCCCGGTCTCCAGCCCCCATTGCCTGCGCTTCCCAGGCGTCCTGGTCCCCGCTCCCGGCGCCCGTCGGTTTCTCAGCCCCAGCCCGGCTCTGCTGCTTCCTCCTCACCGCTTCCTGCTCTGGCTTCTGGCACCCGGGACTCGCGCATGCGCATTAGGGCGCGCGCGCGGTCATTGACCCTTTCTTAAAGGGCCAGCGTCCACTGACAGGAAATGAAGCACACAGGTACAGGGTATAAAGGGGTTTAGTGTCCAAGTGGGCAGGGCCTGTTCTTTGTGTTTCCCAAGCTAGGAGTCAGGTCTCCTTGTGTTCCTGTGAGATACTCACCTCTCTCTCTTCTAGAGCCGATCCTGCCTTGCCATCCGGTCCTGCCGAATCCCGAACCCCGAACGCTGTCTATCTGCCATCCTGACAGTCCGTACCATCTCTGATCCCTGCGGTGACCCGTCATCTCGCTCCAACGGTTCCGGACTCCGCCTGACATCATCTCGGCTTCCGAACCTGAGCTTCGTCACCCGGACTACCATCAGTGACTCCGTGGTCCCAGGGACTTCTCCATTATACTCTTGTGCACGGACTGTCCTGCTACCTGTAGTGCTCCAGCTACCGGACCCCTTACCATCATCAAGGAGTTCGGCCCAGTGGATCCACCTCCTGGGTCTGCCCGTCCACCTGGCCCTAACACTATTCGATGTATGCTAAGATGTACACTGCTTAATTTCCAAAACCACAGCCTGCACAATTAAATTGGTCTTCCAGTTATGTGGAATATAATGCATACATGAGAGAAGCCTTTATGTTCAACTCACCACGACCATGACTAGAGCTTTTAGGCACTGTGCAGCCCCCTCCACCAACAGCACATGTGGTATTACCTGCTCTATAGTTGACATCAGTTAAAGCTTATTTAGCCCAAGAAGATGTCTTACAGCACGGCATTTGCGCCATGTATCGCAAAGGCCAGCAACCTCCTCCTCTTATGGCCTCAGTACCTTGTCATCCCTATATCATTTTAGTACATGTTTTTTCCAACACTGAATCATCATAATCTTCATTGTTATCCATCATTTGGCTGACAGGTGAATCAGTTCGAATTGGCTAGCTTTCCTTGCCCACCCCCCCTGCCTTATTTCACCATGAGATTTGCCTTGGCTCAGAAACCTGCTATGATAGACAAAGTCCTTACCACTAGAGATGAGCCACCCCCCTAGAGTTCGAGTTCGGTTCGTCAAACGGAGGACAGGTTCGTTGAACATTCGATGAACGTTCGACGAACCAATTCGTACCCCATTGAAAACAATGGCAGGCAAACACAAACATATGAAAACACATTATACATGTACACATACACTTAATAAACATTGCCATTACACTTACAGGTCCCCGCGACGCGTCCTGCACTCTGTCTCCCGCTGCCTTTCCTTCTGATCATCGCTGCATCCACCCGGGAACCAGCACTGATGATAGGACCTTCTGTGATGTCAAAATAGCATGTGACCAGTCAGTGTGTATTATCTCATTGGCTACAGACTGGTCACATGGCTAGACGTCATGCTAGGTCCTGTCAGTGCATCTATCTGGTACGCGGGGCTCGTTCCAGCATCTCCGTGTACCGGCGAGATGCTCTGGCACATGGTCGGCTTCCCCGTTCCTGCATGTGGGCGCTCTTTACAGAGTCAGCCCACATGCAACGATATTTACCTTCGCTACCAGCCTCCGCAGCTCTCACACTGCCAGTGCCGGCTCCTGCTCCCTGCACAAGCTAAGCTAAGCGGTGTGCGCTGATAACTAAGGTAAACATCGGGTAACCATACCCGATGTTTACCTTAAGGTCCAGTCACACTAAGCAACTTACCAGCGATCCCAACAACGATAGGGATCGCCGGTAAGTTGCTAGGAGGTTGCTGGTGAGATGTCACACTGCGACGCTCCAGCGATCCCACCAGCAACCTGACCTGGCAGGGATCGCTGGAGCGTGGCTACACGAGTTGCTGGTGAGCTCACCAGCAACCAGTGACCAGCCCCCAGCGCCGCGTGGAAGATGCTGCGCTTGGTAACTAAGGTAAATATCGGGTAACCAACCCGATATTTACCTTGGTTAACAGCGCACGGAGCTACACGTGCAGAGAGCAGGGAGCAGCGCACACTGAGCGCTGGCTCCCTGCTCTCCTAGTTACAGCACACATCGGGTTAATTACCCGATGTGTGCTGCAGCTACACGTGCAGAGAGAAGGGAGCAGCGCACACCGCTTAACGCTGGCTCCTTGCTCTCCTAGTTACAGCACACATCGGGTTAATTACCCGATGTGTGCTGCAGCTAAATGTGCACAGAGCAGGGAGCAGCGCACAATGCTTAGCGCTGGCTCCTTGCTCTCATAGCTACAGCACACATCGGGTTAATTAACCCGATGTGTCCTGCAGCTACATGTGCACAGAGCAGGAGCCGGCACTGACAGTGAGAGCGGCGGAGGCTGGTAACAAAGGTAAATATCGGGTATCCAAGGACAGGGCTTCTTGGTTACCCGATGTTTACTGTGGTTACCAGCCTCCGCAGAAGCCGGCTCCTGCTGCCTGCACATTTAGTTGTTGCTATCTCGCTGTCACACACAGCGATCTGTGCTTCACAGCGGGACAGCAACAACTAAAAAATGGCCCAGGACATTCAGCAACAACCAACGACCTCACAGCAGGGGCCAGGTTGTTGCTGGATGTCACACACAGCAACATCGCTAGCAACGTCACAAAAGTTGTTCGTTAGCAGCGATGTTGCTAGCGATGTTGCTTAGTGTGACGGGGCCTTTAGTTACCAGTGTCCGCAGCTTCCAGTCGCCGGCTCCGTGCAAGCGCAGCGTCGCTTGCACGTCGCTGCTGGCTGGGGGCTGGTCACTGGTCGCTGGTGAGATCTGCCTGTTTGACAGCTCACCAGCGACCATGTAGCGATGCAGCAGCGATCCTGACCAGGTCAGATCGCTGGTCGGATCGCTGCTGTATCGCTAAGTGTGAAGGTACCCTAAGTGTGTCTGTGTATTTATTTCTATTAAAGTACTTTTTCTCTGTGTGGTGTCTTTTTTTAACCCTTTATTGGAGATTCTTAATGGCCGGGTCAAACTTGCGGCGGGTCTAAGAATCTCTGGCTTAATACTAGCTAGTAAACAAAGCTAGCATTAAAGCCTGCTGTTGTCTTTGATCAAAAACGACCGATTTTGAACCTTACTATTTTTTAAAATATTCAAGATGCGGTTCTGAAACTTGTGGTTGATTGACTTTTCCTCATTTGAGGGGTTCTTACTATGCGTATTGTTATATATATTTTTTTATGTTTACTTTTTGCTCCACAATTTTTTATACACTTGTACTCTTCAGTTAAAAATGACCGATAGCCTTTTATAGTGATCTCCAGAAATTTTATGAGTAAAATAAAGGAGCTATAATCTCATTTTGGACTATATATTACATCTAATACTATTTATCAATTTATTTAGGTCCTTTTGGTCCATGCAGATTTACACATACATACATTTTCTCATTACAATGCTGCTGATGGATTACCTTCCAGTATAGTTATGTGCAAAATATTTTTACCCTGCTGTTCCTGTAAAATAGTTCAATTCTGTTCTCAACATTTCATATTGTAAATGAACATATTCTCTTTTTTTACTTGTGTTCCCTGATCTAATTTCTGTGAAATACTGACCTGAAAGAGTACTAATAAATTCTGTCTGAATAGTGTGTTTGCTTTACTCTGAGCTCTTATCCTAAAGGGGGGGTTATTTTATCTTATCAGTAGACAATTGCCATAGTAGTCTATCCAGTTTAATTTTCAGTCCAGCTGGAGAGAGAGCAGAAAGATCATATACAGACAACATAGTTCTAAAGGATCATTTTTACAGGTATGTAGCAGATAAACTATTTTTTAATTGTCAAAGTATTCAATTCTTTTGATTAGATGGTAATAGTTTGTTCTCTCATTGTATTATTTTTTATGTATATTTTATGTTTTCATTCCAGAGTGTTGCCTCTATGCATAATGAGAAAACGTATAATGACTGAAAAAGATTTGGAGGACTTTGTAAATACCTCTAATTTTGATGATGATGATGCCCCGCCTGAGGGCTCCGCCACACATCCGTGAAAACCACGTCCGTGTAAAACGGGCCGTTTTTCGGGTCCGTTTTCCGTTTTTTAGGTCCGTTTTTATGGTATGTGTGGCCTGCGTGTGTATCCCGTATGCTAGCCGTATGTGCGTGTGGAATGTCCGTGTGTGCGTGAGTGAAATAACTGACATGTGTATGCGTTGTCCGTGTGAAATGTACGTGTGTGATGCAAAATGTCGTTACTACATGTCGGAAGACAGAGTAGCGGGATGAGAATGAACTCGGGTGAACTTCACCCGACTTCATTGTCATGCCGCGGCTCTGTCTTTGTGCCGTGTACTGATTAGCGGTCACCTGTGAAGGATTCACCGGTGACCGCTAATCCCCCGAGTGACTGAAGTGTCCCCCCCTCTCTCATACTCACCGTTCCCCGATCACCGGCGCTGCATGGCGTTCACACTGTTCCGGCGGCTTTTTCTAATTTGAAAAAGCCGGCCGCTCATTAAACAATCTCGTATTCCCTGCTTTCCCCGCCCACCGGCGCCTGTGATTGGTTGCAGTCACACACGACCACCACGCTGAGTGACAGCTGTCTAACTGTACCCAATCACAGCAGCCGGTGGGCGTGTCTATACTGTGCAGTGAAATAAATAAATAAATAATTAAAAAAAACGGCGTGCGGTCCCCCCCATTTTAAAACCAGCCAGATAAAGCCATATGGCTGAAGGCTGGTATTCTCAGGATGGGGAGCTCCACGTTATGGGGAGCCCCCCACCCTAACAATATCAGTCAGCAGCCGCCCAGAATTGCCGCATACATTATATGCGACAGTTCTGGGGCTGTACCCGGCTCTTCCCGATTTACCCTGGTGCGTTGGCAAATCGGGGTAATAAGGAGTTATTGGCAGCCCATAGCTGCCAATAAGTCCTAGATTAATCATGTCAGGCGTCTATGAGACACCTTCCATGATTAATCTGTAAGTGACAGTAAAAAAACACACACACATGAAAAAATCCTTTATTAGAAATAAAAAACACAAACAAATTCCCTCATTACCAATTTATTAACCCCGACAAACCCTCCATGTCCGGCGTAATCCACGGGACCTCCAGCGTCGCTTCCAGCTCTGCTGCATGGAGGTGACAGGAGCAGCAGAAGACACCGCCGCTCCGGTCACCTTCACACAGCTAATGAGATGAGTAGCGCGATCAGCTGCTGTCACTGAGGTTACCCGCGGCCACCGCTGGTTCCAGCGGTGGCCGCGAGTTACCTGACAGACAGCAGCTGATCGCGCTACTCATCTCATTAGCTGCGTGGAGGTGACCGGAGCGGCGGTGTCTTCTGCTGCTCCTGTCACCTCCATGCAGCAGAGCTGGAAGCGATGCTGGAGGTCCGTGGATTACGCCGGACATGGAGGGTTTGTTGGGGTTAATAAATTGGTAATGAGGGAATTTGTTTGTGTTTTTTATTTCTAATAAAGGATTTTTTCATGTGTGTGTGTTTTTTTACTGTCACTTACAGATTAATCATGGAAGGTGTCTCATAGACGCCTGACATGATTAATCTAGGACTTATTGGCAGCTATGGGCTGCCAATACCTCCTTATTACCCCAATTTGCCAACGCACCAGGGTAAATCGGGAAGAGCCGGGTACAGCCCCAGAACTGTCGCATATAATGTATGCGGCAATTCTGGGCGGCTGCTGACTGATATTGTTAGGGTGGGGGGCTCCCCATAACGTGGAGCTCCCCATCCTGAGAATACCAGCCTTCAGCCGTATGGCTTTATCTGGCTGGTTTTAAAATAGGGGGAACCGCACGCCGTTTTTTTTAATTATTTATTTATTTATTTCACTGCACAGTATAGACACGCCCACCGGCTGCTGTGATTGGGTACAGTTAGACAGCTGTCACTCAGCGTGGTGGGCGTGTGTGACTGCAACCAATCACAGGCGCCGGTGGGCGGGGAAAGCAGGGAATACGAGATTGTTTAATGGGGGGCCGGCTTTTTCAAAATAGTAAAAGCCGCCGAAGTTTTTATAACAGCAGTGCAGCGCCGCGCCGGAGATCGGGGAGCGGTAAGTATGAGAGAGGGGGGGGGACTGACCGACAGACAGCTAGAGGGACAGATAAGACAGAGAGACCGACCGACAGACATAGAGACCGACCGACGGGCTGAGGGAGAGAACGAAACAGAAAAAGAAAAAAGACCGACATCACATGAAAAAAGCACAAAACGTACAGGGAGCAAACAGAGATGCGTCCGTGTCACTCGGACGTGCGCACAGACCCATTGACTTTCATTGGGTCCGTGCTGCGTGTTGCGTGCAGAAAACGGACATGCTGGCGTGAGACACGGCCCACAAAACGCATCACGGAGACGGACTAACGGACATAACCAAAAACGCATTTGTAACCGCTGAGATATAGTAACATTGGTGCACGTTTGGCCGTGTCTCCAGTATACACGGAAACGGACCAAACACGCACGTGTTTCACGGATGTGTGTTTCAAGCCTGAGAATGTGTCAGAAGAGGAGGACCACATAAGTGATGGGGAATCCAAGGCAGAGCAATCTGATTCTGAAGTAAAATCTGATGAGGAAACCCAGACAACTAGTGGGATCCAAGAAATCCTTTCAAAGAACAAAGATGTCATTTGGAACCTGCAGCCTTTTACTCAGTCTGGTAAAATGTCTTCTAAAGATGTAATAAAAGATACACCTGGTCCTACCAGGTATGCTATATCAAGAATTGATGACATACAATCTGCATTCAAATTGTTTATAAATATTACCATACAAAACATCATAATCCAAATGTCCAACATTGAAGGACAACAAGTTTATGGCGAGAAATGGAAGACTTTAGATTTGACAGCTCTAAATGCTTTCATAGGATTACTACTGTTAGCAGGAGTCTACAGGTCATACGGTAAAGTCAACCAGTAGTTTATGGGATTCAGAAACTGGTCGCCACATATTTAGGGCCACAATGTCTGTGAAAATATTTCATCAAATTTCAAGAGTCCTTCGTTTTGATAATAAAAGCAATCGAATTGAAAGAAGAGCCACAGACAAACTTGCCCCTATTAGAGATTTGTGGAACAAATGGGTAGAAAATCTACCAATATTTTAGAATCCTGGTGACAATGTGACTGTAGATGAGCAGTTAGTCTCATTCAGAGGTAGGTGTCCATTCAGGCAGTATATTCCAAGTAAGCCTGCAAAGTACGAAATCAAAATATGTACTCTGTGTGACAGCAAAAGTGCGTATGCTCTAAATGCACAGGTATACATAGGAAAACAAGCTGGAGAAAGAGACGAAAAAAATCAAGGCATGCGCGTAGTCTTGGATTTGACCCAGGGACTCAAAGGACAAAATGTCACATGCGACAATTTTTTTTTACATCATATCAATTAGGGCAGATGTTGATGAAAAGAAAAATGACCATGTTGGGTACTATTAGAAAAAATAAGCCAGAACTGCCGCAAGGTATTCTCAGTAAGAGAGACATTTATAGTACTATGTTTTATTTTACTAAGGAATTCCACAGTAGCTTCTTAAGATCCAAAGAAACACAAGCAGGTAATTCTGATGAGCACAATGCATCATGATAGTGAAATCAGTAATAGAGATGACAGAAAACCGGACATCATTTTAGAATATAATGATACAAAAGGGGCTGTTGATACTCTATGTCAACTGATAGGCACTTACAGCTGTAAGCGCAAAATAAATCGGTGGCCAATGGTGATTTTTTTACAATATGCTTGATGTGTCAGCATACAAAGCATTTGTGCTATGAAAGGAAAAAGACCCAAATTGGAACAAAAATAAAGTATATAAGAGAAGACTTTTTATAGAGGAGTTGGGAAAATCACTGGTTAGTTCATATATTGAAGAACGAAACATAACACCCAGAGCTGATGGAGCGGCAGCCATTGTCCACAGGATCCAACAGCAAGATAAAGAAAGTGAACCAACAGCTGCCACCACCACTGCTACAATACCCATGGACGCCACCAGCAACGCAACCAGCCTAAAACGGAAATGATGAGACTTCTGTCCAACATCAAGCAATCACAAATCAAATGTGGTATGTTACAGATGTGAAAAATATTTATGCAAAAGACATGTCAATTATACCTGTGACAAATTTTGCACCGTGTGACTAATTTATCATTTTACATAAAAAAAATGAACTGTTAAATTATTTTTTTTTGTTGGAAAATAATAAAATTACATTTAGTTTATTGTTATTAGTTATAGTTTACAGTTGGATGAATAATTTTTTTTGTATGTGCAAATATGCAATATGCATAAATATTCCAATAAAGCCATGTTAATTGTTTTGACACAAAAAAATAAAAAGTAAGTTTTTCTTTCCATTTTTCATTTTTTATAAACAACCAGGTTCACATACAATATAATACTGCAAAATTATTCAATTAAAACACTTAAATTAGCTAAAAATCAAGACTTTATTAGGTCTGGTAAAAAATGACCGGAAGATAACAAGTGTATAGTGGTAACCAGGAGAATAGCAGGGTTAACCCATTATTACCCAGCAAGCCACCCGGCTTCAGGGCTGCTGGAAGAGTTGGATACAGCGCCAGATGATGGCACTACTATGAAAGCACCATTTTGTGGGGCGGCTGCGGACTGCAATTTGCAGGAGAGGGGCCCAGAAAGCTCGGGCCAACCTATGCTGTGGATTCCAATCCCCAGCTGCCAAGTTGTACCTGGCAAGACCCAAAAATGGGGCGAAGCCCATGTCGTTTTTTTTTAATTATTTCATGAAATTCATGAAATAATTAAAAAAAGGGCTTCCCTATTTTTTTAATTCCCAGCCGGGTACAAATAGGCAGCTGGGGGTTGGGGGTAGCCGTAGCTGCCTGCTGTACCTGGCTAGAATACAAAAATATGGTGAAGCTCACGTCATTTTTCTGGGGGGCAAAAAACTCCTGCATAGAGTCCTGGATGGAGTCTGCTGAGCCTTGTAGTTCTGCAGCTGCTGTCTGCTCTCCTGCATACACTAGTGAATTGGGCATGCTGAGGCTTGTAGTTCTGCAGCTGCTGTCTGCTCTCCTCCATACAAACAGACAGCAGACAGCAGCTGCAGAACTACAAGGCTCAGCATACTCCATCCAGGACTGTATGCAGGAGTTTTTTGCCCCCCCCAAAAAATGACATGGGCTTAGCCCAATTTTTGTGTCCAGCCAGGTACAGTTAGGCAGCTGGGGATTGGAATCCGCAAGCTTTCTGGGCACCCATGCTGCGAATTGCAGTCCATAGCTGCCCCAGAAAATGGTGCTTTCATAGAAGCGCCATCTTCTGGCGCTGTTTCCAACTCTTCTAGCTGCCCTGGTGACGGGTGGCTCGCTGGGTAAAAATGGGGTTAGGGCTAGCTGTATATTATCAACTGGCCCTAAGCCCGAAATTCATGGTGTCATGCCAATATTAGACATGGCCACCATGAATTTCTAGTACAGATAAAAAAACACTCAGAAAAATATTTTTATTAGAAATAAAACACAACACAATTAGTGACTCCATCTTTATTGAAATAAAGAACCCCCCTCCGCAATAATCCTGGGTCAAGGGTCCCGCGCCGTCCAATCCGGATCCAATATCATCTGATCAGTTTGCTGGAAGGCAAAGCGATCAGATGATGTGTCAGGTTCAATGGCCTGAATCACATGACACAGCAGCTGATTGTATAAACGGCTTTTATACAATCAGCTGATGCATCAGTGCAAAAAAAAAAAAACTACACAGTTATGTGCAGACTCCTGTCTGACAGCAGCAGCTGATAGTTTAGTCGGCCGGGTGGTTAAAAGCCGGCCTCATCGCTCGACTTTTAGTGTCAGCTGATTCCGTCAGGTGACCGCATCAGCTGATCATTGGCAGGTCTGAGAGAGAGAAAAGAGAGAGAAAATAGAGAGAAAAGAGAAGAGAGAGATGGAAAGAGAAAAGAGAGAGAAAAGAGAGAGAAAAGAGCAGAGAGCGGGAAAAAGAGAGAGAAGAGACAGAGAAGAGAGAAGAGAGAGAGAGAGGAGAGAGAAGAGTGAGAGAAGAGGAGAGAAGAGGAGAGAAGAGAGAGAAGAGAGAGAGAGAAGAGAGAGAGAAGAGAGAGAAGAGAAAGAGGGAGAAAAAGGGAGAAAGAGAGAGAAAGAGAGAGAAAGAGAGAGAAAGAGAGAGAGAAAGAGAGAAAGAGAAAAAGAGAGAAAAGGAGAGAGAGAGAAAAAGAGAGAAAAAGAGATAAAGAGAGAGAAAGAGAGAAAAGAAGAGAAAGAGAGAGAGAGAGAGAAAAACAGAGAAAAAGAGAGAACAAGAGAGGGAGAGAAAAAGAGAGAAAAAGGGAGAGAGAAAAAGAGAGACAGAGAGAGAGATGAGAGAGAGAAGAGAGAGAAGAGATAGAGATGAGAGAGAATAGAGAGAAGAGAGAGAGAGGAGAGAGAGAGAGAGAGAGAAGAGAGAGAGAAGAGAGAGAGGAGAGAGCAATGCAGCCTCAATCCATGAACTGCTCCGATTTTAGAGGTGTGTCGGCTCACAGCTGATGTCCAGCTCCTCCCCTCAGTGCATAATTAAATTAAATTATAAATAATAATTATAATTTAAAATTAAAAATAAATTAAATTCTTTATCGGGACTTCCAGGACTTGAGCTCGTGAACTAATGCTTCCTAGGCTCTAACCATTGAGCCACTGCCTCTAATGAAAAACATAGGAAGATTTGGTTATCTTGACCTCTGCATTGCAAAATGAAGTCTCTCGTGACAGCGAGGCTCACTTCAGGTTCTGCGTGGAAAGGACACAGATCGCTCGTGTTCTACGGGGCTCCCTGTCATCTTCATGTAGCAGGGCTGACAGTGTTGTGTGGATTACTTCGGACCTGGATTGTTGTTTGGGGATTAATAAAGAGGTAAATGAGGTTTTTTGTTTGTCTTTTATTCCAAATAAAGGATTTTTCGTTGTGTGTGTTTATTTACTTTCACTTACAGGTTAATCATGGAAGGTATCTCGGGGAGACGCCTGCCATGATTAATTCCTTATTACCCCGATTGCCACGGCTCCAGGGCAATTTGGGATGAGCTGGGTAGAGTCCCGGGACTGTTGCATCTAATAGATGCGGCAATTCTGGGCGGCTGTCTGCTGATATTGTTAGGGTGGTGGGTTCCCCATAACGTGGCGCTCTCCATCCTGACAATACCAGCCTCTAGCCGTGTAGCTTTATCCTGGCTGGTATCAAAACTGGGGGGAACCACATTTTTTTTTTAATTATTTATTTATTTTACTGCACGATATAGACCCACCCGCCGGCGGCTGTGATTGGTTGCAATGAGACAGCTGTCACTTATCGTGGGGGAGTTTTTGACTGCAACCAATCATGGGCGCCAGTGGGCGGGGAAGGCATGGAACACCTGATTGAATAATGATGTGGCAGCCATTTTCAAAAGATGAAAAGCCGCCGGAGCTTTATGACAGCCGTGCAGCGAGGCGCCCGTGATCGGTGAGTAGGAAAGAGAGAGGGATTATGCTGGGGACGCAGGACGCATGCAGATACGCAACATGCGCACATACTTACTGTGAAATGCCACGCTTTTGGTGATCGAACCGTTCTCGAACGTAACTCGAACTGCCGAACTTGTAGCAAATCGTTCGAGTTTGTCGAACGACTCGAACACCCCCCAAAATCACTCGAACATGAAATTGGCGAACCGTTCGACTCGAACATCGCTCAACTCTACTTACCACCTCAACTCTCAGAGCCTGCAACACAGATTATCATTAGAATCATGTTGTCCAACTGGCACCATGTCTACTGAGAACATAAGTTGACTGTTCATATCTTCTAAAACATAAACTGGAAGATCGTTTTCTTGTGCACTATGTGCTTTACACTATAGGCAGTGCTGTCAACAACTGTCCTGGCAGTGGTAGTACAAAATGCAAGTCCCATTTGGCCTCCTGTAAAAACTCATTAAGGCTAAGTTCACACAGGGCATCTTTTGCTGAGTTTTTGGTGTGTTTTTGAGGACACAAGGATGCACCAAAATGCATGCATTTCCTTCTCCCAGCAAAGTCTATGAGATTTCGATTTTGCTGTCCACACTGGGCATCTTTTGTTGGCTGCATCTTGGCTGCCTTTTTGAAGATGCACCCAAGATGCAGCATGTCAATTCTTTTTGCGTTTTTCCAGCATTTTTAAGCCCTTCCAGTCAATAGCTTTGACTTAAAAATCGCATTGGGCAAAACACGATAAAAATGCATAAAAGAGCGTCAAAAACGCATTGCATTTTTTATGTGATTTTGCCGCGGTGCGTAAAAAAAGATGCTGTGTGTGAACATAGCCTTAGAGCTGCTCTTTGTCGCAACAAAATTTCGATCCATGATATTATGGAAAGCAATTTTAGGTTTGGCACCTACAATTGTTAAAGTAGCACTTTTGTATTTATTTTATTTCTGGTCCTGGAATGGGGTTTTAAATTGAAGTCTCCTGCCCCTGGTCTTATGCACACCCTCCAGTGTCTTAACCTTTTTTCCATGTCACAGGGCACTTTGATTTAAAGTAACAATTCCAGCGGTGAAATAAAAATAAAAGTTAGTGTTGCTTTAAGTGTGACTAGTCAAACACTTGGAAAAGCTTAACCTCCTGTTCTTTTTTGTTGTTGTTATTTTAACCCCATAGGGACAAAGCCACTTTGTACATTAATGACTAAGCCTCATTTCTTAACTGTCACTTTATGAGGTAATAACTCTGAAACGCTTCAACAGATCCCAATGATTCTCAGACTTTTTTTTTCAGGACATGTTGTGCTTCATGTTAGTGGTAAATTTTGATCAATATTATTTGCTTTTATTGATGAAAATATAAAAATTTGGTAAAAAATTAGAAAAGATTAAAATATTAAAAATTTTAATTTTTGTGTCTTAAACCAGATAATAATACCACACCAAATAGTTAGTAAATAACATTTCCCACATGTCTCTGTTACATCAACAACTTTTTTGAAACTTTATTTTTTTTTTTTACAAATTTCTCTTTTTTTTCAACTAAATATACAAAACCAATTTTTTTACGGACCACATCACATTTTAAGTGACATTGAGTGGTCTATGTGACAGAAAATAACCCAAGAGTGCTTCACAGAATTTTATAATATTGAGCCATGAAAATTGAAAAATACATTTTCCCCACAAAAATGTGGCTTTAGCCTCAAATTTCTTATTTGATGGAAAACTACTTTATTGGTGCATGGCAGGGCTCAGAAAGGAAGGAACACCATTTAACTTTTAAAGCGTAAAACTGGCTGGACTAGATAGCAGATGCCATGTCGCATTTGCAGATCCCCTGATGTGCCTAAACAGTGAAATCCCCAGGAAGTGACCCCATTTTGGAAACTCCACCCCTTGTGGAATTTATCTGGAGGTATGGTGAGCATAGTGAACCCTCAAATGCTTCACAGAATTTTAAAACAATGGACAGTGAAAATTAAAAAATATTTTTTTTTCTCCAAAAATTCATTGTTTTCTCCAAATAACTAACTGTTCATTGTAATAAGATTGCCCGTAAGCTTTCATTATTCCAAACTAAATAACCCCAAGTTTAATAACCTGTCTTGGTATTGCATTCCACCCATTCCTTTAATAAGCTTGATTACTCTTCTCTGCACCCGCTCTAGTTTAGCTATGTCCTTCTTATACACCAGAGACCAAAATTGTATACAGTATTCTAAGTGTTGTCGCACTAGTGACTTGTATAGGGGTAAAACCATGTTCATCTCATGAGCATCTATGCCTCTTTTAATGCATTCTTTTATTTTACTAGCCTTGGCAGCACATGCCCGACACTGCTCAGTAAAGTTAAGTTTGCTGTCCACCCATAGAACCATATATTGCTTTTTTATGCTTGCCACTTGTAATATACTAATAATACTATTCTACAAAAAATAATTGGTTTTTATATCACCATATTCTGGGGGCTGTAACTTTTCTTTATTTTTTGCACAATGAGTCTTATTAGAGCTTGTCTTTTTCCAGATGTTTGCCAACCTGGGAGAGCCTATGTACTTAGTTCGATGCCTAGCTAAAATTACATGGAGGCATTGCAATACAGCCAGAAAGCAACATAGAGGGGACTCTGATTCAATTCTGGTTCAATTTTAAAAACATTATTACTTCAAGACTAGGAAAGCCCTTGCACTCAGTGCGAGGCCTAGCTAGAATTACAAGGAGGTATTGCAGTACATCCTGGAAGAGATGTCGAGGGGGACTGGTATTCAATTCTGGTGCAATTTTAAAAAGATTGTGACTCCAAGACCGGGTATTATCTGCCATTCAACTGACAACCTGTTTGCATTGTTCGGTCTTCAAGGATGGTGTCTTGCATACCCTGCAAAGTGGGACAGGAAGAAAGGTCTCGTCGATGATTGTGTTTGTTGTGCCCATGCAGCATGCACAGTTTTACTTGGCCCATGACCTCAGCCTGTGCGCCTGACATCAACAGCATGTCCACTTCCTCGTCCCTTACTGCACGCCTTACGCTTATTAAATTATGTGTACAGCTAAGAGCGGTGTTAATAGGAAATAGAATATAATACATGCAGCCCGGAAAAGTTCTTTTGATTTTAGGTTGCAGTAGCAAGGACTGGAAAGAAAGAAACCTTGCCAATATGCCTATAATGGTACACTATACCTTCTCCAGCAGCTAGCCCTACAGTAATAAAGCCTACTTATAAAGCCTATGCACTAATGTGGGCATCACACGAGACGATCTATCATGCGATATGTCGTCGGGGGTCACGGTTTTCATGACGCACATCCGGCATCATTTGCGACGTCATTTCGTGTGACACCTACGAGCGTCCCAGAACGATCGCAAATCGGTTACAAATCGTGTATCATTTACACGTCGTTTATTTTTAAAAAATCGTTTATTTTTCTTTGCGCCGGTTGTTCATCGTACCCGGGGCAGCACACATCGCTCCGTGTGACACCCTGGGAACGATGAACTGCAGCTTACCTGCGGCCGCCGGCAATGCTGAAGGAATAAGGTGGGCGGGATGTTTACATCATGCTCATCTCCGCCCCTCCACTTCTATTGGCCGACGACTGTGTGACGTCGCTGTGACACCGAACGTCCCACCCCCTTCAGGAAGTGGATGTTTGCCGCCCATAGTGATGTCGCTCAGCAGGTAAGTACATGTGACGGGGGTTTTTAACAACTTTGTGCGACATGGGCAGCGATTTGCCCGTGACGCACAAACGACGGGGGCGGATACGATCGCTCGTGCGATCGCACGATAGATCGTATCATGTGACGCCCGTAAAAAAGCAAGGATTGCCAAAAATTAGAAGGAGGGAATGCAATACTTCCTGGAAGAGGATGGCCCATGATAAATTATTTGACAATTGTTAAAATATAGTGAGTTTTAAATTGTAAAAAGAATTTGACTATTTCATTTTAAAAAGATTTTATAAACAGACTGAATCTGTCAATGAATGCATGGAATAAAAAACAGTATGGAGTAAACTGTGGAAAAGATTTTCCATATGTGATCAGAAGGAACACTCATTTCCTTCACATGATACTCATATGAGACATCGAGAAACAGAACAAGATGTGAAAAAGAAAGAGCTTAACTTTAATTAAACAAAATTGGTTTATGTGACTAGTGAACACTATGTGGATAGTAAATGTGACGCCGCTGGACTATTCAGGGCGTCACAGGGTACTGAACTTTCTATTCTTTCATGCAGGGCTCAACCCCCATGGTTATGGGATCCCAACCTATGGTACTGCCTCCATCAGCATCCAAATCCCAACCACACCTCACACCACACCCTGTCAGACACACCAGTGGACTGCTGAGCTGGAATAGGGCCGCCCACCTAGGGGTCAGGCAGACTGGTGGGAGGGAAGTAGAACAGAGTAGTGTTAGCCCTCGAGAAGTGAGTGGCTAGGGAAGTGTGTGGCTCCATGGGAGTTAGAGGTTGGGTCGCAGATGGTGGTCTAGGCCCGGAGGAGTTGGAGACCCGGTCACAGGGTATTGAGGCTGTGTTCCCAGACCTGGTCTTGGAGGATGGTCAGCAGCTGGAGTCTATTATCCGGTCTGGGACTGAAAGCACGGCGGGGTACTGGACCCTAGGTCGGGGAGTAGCTTCAGGCAACCTGGCAATTAACCTGCGGAGGATAGTGAGTTTATGGACTGTCCCCAAGAAGCTCAGAGATCAGGGGCACTAGTGCAACGAGAGGGATAGAGGTTTCCAACTCACGCAGCCCACAGAAATCCCAAGCATGAGCCCTTGAGAGCGCAGCTTCACTACCAACAAGTAGGGAGCGGGGCCCGGAAAGCTTTACTCCAACGGGTCATCAGAACACTTCTAATTTGTGCACGGAGGCGGGCTCCGGACCACCCGGCAGTACTATAGCTGACGGATACCCGGACGGGCTCCCCCAAGAGGGCAGCGGCACCCAGAGACTTGGTTTACCTTGTTGTCAGAGTCTGCTTTGCGGTCGCAACATCACCAACACTGCCTGAGTGAGTATATGGTCTTCCCGTGCTTCCAACCAGCCCTGCGCTACCCTACACCAGAATCCCACCATCCAGAGTCCCGGGGCCTCCCCCACCCATGGAGGAAACGTCATCTGGCTGCCCCACTCCATCTCCCCTGGGTACTCCCATCGGCAGCGGCCCTATTCCCCTTAGCACGAACCACGGTTGGCATCACAAACTCTTATACTAAATAGTAGTAGTAGTAATTACTCCTTTTACATTCGAGTGGCCGCGAACCCCCAGGTCCGGGGACCCTCGAGCCACAGCAGACCCCCGGATCTGAGCGGTTCGACAGCTGCAGGGGTGGCACACCTTGAATTTACCTGCCTGCTAGAACAGGACCTTGTGCCTTGAAAATCGAAGCGATGGTGTCAAAACTCTGTTCCCGCCATTTTCCGCCATCTTTGGGTGGCACATAAACATCTTATCACCAGTGATATATTAAAAACTAAATATTTTTTTTTTAAAAAAGATGGGATGGAGAAGGCAGCATTTACTGTAAGTAGTGAAAAGCAGATTGCAAGAACAGTTCAGTTACAGAGAGTGTGTTTCAAGGGTACCATGATGGAGAGGGGTGCCTCCTATTTCTGGTGTCAGGAGATCACAATGCAGCACTACATACACACTTGCACTGGTTTATCATGCTGCTGGCTGTGCATAATCTACTTTATATAGTGTTGCTCGGGTTAAAGGGGGCTTTACACGCAGCGATATTGCTAGCGATATTGCTGGTGAAAGCACCCACCCCCGCCGTTTGTGTGTCATGTGCAAATCACTGCCCATGGCGCACAAAATCATTAGGAGCCATCACACGGACTTAACTGCCTAGCAAGGTAGCTGTGTCCTGCGAACCGCCTCCTTTCTAAGAGGGCGGTTCGTTCGACGTCATAGCGGCGTCACTAAGCGGCCACCCAATAGAAGCGGAGGGGCGGAGATGAGCGGGACATAACATCCCGCCCACCTCCTTCCTTCTGCATTGCCAGCGGGCGCAGGTAAGCTGTTGTTTGTCGTTCCCGGAGTGTCACACGTAGCGATGTGTGCTGCCTCGGGAACAACGAACAACTTGCTTGCTCAACAATCAATGTTTTTTGAAAAGGAATGACGTGTCAACGATGGACGATAAGGTGAGTATTTTCCATCGTTAATGGTCGTTCCTTGCTGTCACACGCAACAACGTCACTAATGATGCCGGATGTGCGTCACAGAATCCGTGACCCCGGCGATATATCGTTAGATACATCGTTACGTGTAACGGGGCCTTTAGTACTTTCTCTGGTCTTTTAAACTCTGCATGAAAGCTAGAGACAGATGTTCTGCGTTACTGATTACCTCTGCTAAAAAAACT
Organism: Anomaloglossus baeobatrachus; assembly: GCF_048569485.1. Lineage (NCBI taxonomy): Eukaryota > Metazoa > Chordata > Amphibia > Anura > Aromobatidae > Anomaloglossus > Anomaloglossus baeobatrachus. The sequence continues at coordinate 570,341,004 of NC_134353.1, read as the reverse complement.
CCTCTCCCAGCCAAAGTAAATGCCGGTGATAGCTTCTGCTTAGCTTGCCTCTAGAGAGAACCTGTGAGCTGTGGACCAGGAAGTCCTTAAAAGATAATTTGCTATGTGAAAGCTGTGTTGTGTTTTTCCCTTCCTTATTTCTTTTTGTTTTTTTCCCATCTGGTCCAATCCTCATTACTTCCTCCTGTTGTTTTGACAGCTTTGTAGGATTTCCATTTATTTTACCCCTGTCTGTCTAATCCTCTCTGTGTCTTTAACTGAGAGCAGAACTAGCATTCCCACTGCCCTGTTCACTAGACAGGGTTGAGTTCAGGGAAAGACAGGGATAGCCACATGATTGGCGACAGGTTGAAAGATTCCAATAGAGGTGAGTTTAGAAGGTGACCCTGCTACCCTTTCCCTTGCACCAGGGGCCACCATTATATCATGTACCCTTTGTGTTGTGGCGTTCCCTTGTACCTGGCAAAACTCTGGTAGTCACTGCGTGACAGTGACTGGAGCATGTCAGTGGACCGTCACCTGAAGGAGGTAGACCTTCACCCACAGGAAGTGCAAGGTGAGTCACTGTAAGTGGCCATTTTCTCAAAGATTCATGTCCAGAGAGAGAAATTTAAAAACATTGAGTCTCCTACAATAATAAAGCCTATGTATTTAGTGCAAAGGTTAGGAAATATTTAAAGGAGGCATTTCAGTACACCCAGGAAGAGATAGAATAGGGCCTCAGAAAGCATTTTTTCCCCATTTGAAAATAGTAGGAGGTATAGCACTCTATGCTATACTACGTTGTTAAAGCACATGCACCATGTGCAAGGGCTGCCAATAATTAGAAATAGGCATGCCGATACACCTGGGAAGAGATGTAGAGGAGGGCCTCAGAAAGTATTTTTCCTCATTTGTAAGAAGTGGGACTCAGACTGTTATAATTGTCTGTACTATGTACAAGGCCTGATAATAATTAGAAGTAGACAATCCGAAACACCCTGGAACAGATGTAGAAGATGTAGAAGAATGCCTCAAAAAGCATGTTTAGCCATTTGGAAAGAGTGGGACTCATAGATTGGTAAAGGGCATGCATTATGTGCAAGGGCTGTCAAAAATTAGAAGTAGGCACTTCTATACACCCTTGAAAAGATGTAGAGGAGGGCTTCAGAAAGCATTTTTTCCCCGTTTGGAAAGAGTTGACCTCCTTTACTGTTAAAGCATATGCACTATCTGCAAGGGCTGAAAAAAATTAAGAAGGAGGCACTCCGATACACCATGGACAAAACATAGAGGAGGACAACGTAAACATTTTTTTTTACCATTTGTAAAGATTGGGACTCCTACATATATATGGTCAAAAGCCCCCAAGCCTAAAAATATCAGCCAGCAGCCGCCCAGAATTGCCACATCCATGAAATGTGACAATCCTGGAGCATTACCTCACTCAACCCAAATGCCCTGGTGCGGTGGCAACCGGGGTAATAAGGAGTTAATGGCAGCACATAGCAGCCACTAAGGCCTAGGTTAATCATAGCAGGCATCTATGAGATACCACCCATGATCAATCTGTAAGTGAAAGAAAATAAACACAAACACCAAAAGAATCCTTTATTTGGAATAAAATGCAAAAAAGCTCCCTCTTTCATCACTTTATTAACCCCCCATACAGCCCACCAGGTCCGACGTAATTCACACAAGGTCCCACAACGGTCCTGGCTTTGCTACATGCTAGCCTGGAGAGACCGTAAACACGTCAGATCTCTCCAGGCTCTGGGACACACTGACAAGAAGGACCAGCAGTGGCGTCACTCAGTTCATCAGCGTCTAACCACGGTATGACTTCTGGTGACCTGAAGCACTCTGGCCTAAAGTGCGGGACCATGTCTCACACCCTGCCAGTACTTTAACAGTGACAGTGCCGGCATAGAGGTTCGGGCTGCCCCGCACTCTCTAGACGGCATTGTCAGTGTTAAAGTGCAGGGCCTGCCCCGCACCCCACCAGCACTTCAACACTGACAATGCCCTCCGGGGAGAGCTGTGATCACAGCCCGCCATCTGTTTTGAGTGGGGTGTATGTCGGCAGCTCCTTCAGGTATTGTGCACAGCTCTACCAGGAGGAGCTATCGAGGTCACTATATGCTGCAGCGAGCGGTGAGCAGATGGCGGGCTATGATAACCGCTCACCGAAGTATGTTCTGACCTCGACAGCTCCTCCAGGCAGAGCTGTGTGCACTGCCAGGAGGAGCTGTTGACACACACCCACCTAAAAGGAGATGAAGGGCTGTGATCACTGCTTTCCGCAGCATGTACTGACCTCGATAGCTCCTCCTGGCAGAGCTGTGTGTACTGCCAGAAGAAGCTGCTGACACACACCTGATTAGAGCAGATAGTGGGCTGTGATCACTGCTTGCTGCAGCATGTACTGACCTCAATAGCTCCTCCTGGCAGAGCTGTGTGCACTGCCAGAAGGAGCTGCCGACACATATCTGCATCAAAGCAAAAGGCAAGCTGTGATCATCACTCACCGCAGCATGTACTGACCTTGATAGCTCCTCCTGGCAGAGCTGTGCGCACTGTCAGGAGGAGCTGCTGACATACACCCGCCTCAAAGCAGATGGTGGGCTGTGATCACTGCTCTCATCGGATGGCATTGTCAGTGTTGAAGTACTGGTGGGGAGCGGGACAGGCACTTTAACACTGACAATGCCGTCTGGAGAGTGCGGTGCAGCCTGCACCTCTATGCCGGCACTGTCACTGTTAAAGTACTGGCAGGGTGCGGGACACGGTCCCACACTTTAAGCCAGAGTGTTTCAGGTCACCAGAGGTCATTCCTTGGGAACTGCTGATGAACTAAGTGAGGTCACTTCTGGCAGCTGGGTCCTTCTTGTCAGTGTGTTCTGGAGCCTGGAGAGATCGGACGTGTTTGCGGTCTCTCCAGGCTCGGATGTAGCAGAGCGGGGACCGTCGTGGGACCTCATGGGGATTATGTCGGACCTGGAGGTCTGTATGGGGGTTAATAAAGTGATCATGGGGGATATCTCATAGATGCCTGCCATGATTAACCTAGGACATAGTGGATGGGCTGTCATTAACACTTTATTACTCCGATTGCCACCGCATCAGGGCATTCAGGATGAGCGAGGTAAAGCTCCTGGATTGTCGCATTGTGGCTGATATTTTTAGGCTCGGGGGCTCCCATAAATGTGGGTCTCCCCAGCCTGAGAATACCAACCCCCAGCTTTCAGGCTTTATCTTGGCTGGGTATCAAAATTGGGGGGACAACACCGTTTTTTTCAATTATTTATTTATTTATTTTACTGTATGATATAGACCCGCCCACTGGCGGCTGCGATTGGTTGCAGTCAGACAGCTGTCACTCAGCATGGGGGCTGGTCTAACTGCAATCAATCACAGGGAGAAGCAGTGAATATGTGAAAAGGCTAAAGAGCGGTAGGGAAGAAGATTGAGAGGCAGCGGAGCAGTGTGACAATCATGCCGTGATTGGTGAGTATGAAGTGGACAGAGAGAGAGAATCAGTGGCGTAATACTGTGACATCGTCATTCCCAGAAACCATATGTGAGTCAAAAATGCATGCAGGCATATTCTCCAGGCTCTCCCCATTCAGTTTCATCACTTTCTCATCCATTTCAGCCTTTTCCTCAGGGCCCCAGACCTCTCTGTTGAGTCCAGTAGAAAATTACTCGCATTTCCCTTTGACTTGCATTGTACTTGCTATTCGTAACGAATACATGAGAATTTCAAATTACTTGTTAAGGGTATAGTGATTACAAATATTACGGTACTAGCTCATCTCTAATTATTTCTGAAAAAAGCAATTGATCATACATTATGTATTAAAGTGCACGGGCCGCACATAGAAAAAAATTGAGAGGGACTGCATTCTTTGCAGGACAAAGTGACATTTTTAATGATTCCATGTTTTTTTTCTAAACACCTTTTGGACCACTTGCTTGAATATCATTTTGATTGTTTATTATGACAAACTTGCACTTTTTTGTTTAGATAAGTTTATATATAAAAAAGCATTTTTAATGGGAATGTTTTTTATATATATTTTATCACCTTTTTGTAATGTTGTTTTACAATTAACAGCATCATATAGTAATCTTAGCCAACATCTTGTAGTAATGTCCCCATCTGTGTGCCCTGTGGTAATGTCCCCCATACCTGTAGTATTGTGCCCATCCTTGTACCTTATAGTTTTGTGCCCATCCTTGTAGTATTGTACCCATCCATGTGCCCTGTAGTATTGTGCTCATCCTTGGAGTATTGTGCCAGTAGCATTGTGCCCATCCTTGTTGCTCTGTAGTATTGTGCACACCCTTGTGTCCTATAGTATTGTGCCCATCCTCGTAGTATTGTGCCCATCCTTGTGACCTGTAGTATTGTACCCATCCTTGAAGTATTGTGCTCATCCTTGTGCCCTTTAGTATTGTGCTTATCCTTGTAGTATTGTGCCCAGTAGCATGTACCCATTCTTGTGTCCTGTAGAATTGTGCTCATCCATGTGCCCTGTAGCATTTTGCCCATTTTTGTGGTATTGTGCCCATCCTCGTGCCCCATAGTAAAATGCCCATTCTTGTAGTATTGTGCCCAACCTTGTGCCTTGTAGTATTTTACTTATCTTGTAGTATTGTGCCAATCCTTGTGCCCTGTAGCATTGTGCTCATCCTTGTAGTATTGTGCACATCCTTGCGCCCAGTAGTATTGTGCCCATTCTTGTGCCCTGTAGTATTGTGCCCAGTAGTAGTGTGCCCATCCTTCTGCCCAATAGTATTGTGCCCATCCTTGTGCAATGTAGTATTGTGCTCATCCTTGTAGTATTGTGTCCAGTAGTATTGTGCCTATCCTTGTAGTATTGTGCCCATCCTAGTTCCCTGTAGTATTGTGCCCAGTAGTAGTGTGCCCATCCTTCTGCCCAATAGTATTGTGCCCATCCTTGAGCAATGTAGTATTGTGCTCATCCTTGTAGTATTGTGTCCAGTAGTATTGTGTTCATCCTTGTAGTATTGCACCCATCCTTGTGCCCTGTACTATTGTGCTCATCTTTGTAGTATTGTGCCCAGTAGTATTGTGCACATCCTTGTGCCCAGTAGTATTGTGCCCATCCTTGTGCCCTGGAAAATTGTGCTTATCCTTGTAGTATTGTGTCCACTAGTATTATGCTCATCCTTGTAGTATTGTGCCCATCCTTGTGCCCTGTAGTACTGTGCTCATCCTTGTAGTATTGTGCCCACCCTTGTGCCCTGTAGAATTGTGCTCATCCTTGTAGTTTTGTGCCCAGTAGTATTGTGCCCATCCTTGTGACCTGTAGTATTGGTCTCATGCTTGTAGTATTGTGCCCAGTAGTATTGTGTCCATCCTTGTAGTATTGTGCCCATATTTGTGTCCTGTAGTATTGTCCCTATCCTTGAGGTATTGTGCCCAGTAGTATTGTGCCCATCCTTGTGCCCTTTAGTATTGTGCTCATCCTTGTAGTATTGTGTACAGTAGTATTGTGTTCATCCTTGTAGTATTGCACCCATCCTTATGCCCTGTACTATTGTGCACATCCTTGTGCCCAGTAGTATTTTGCCCATCCTTGTGCCCTGTAAAATTGTGCTCATCCTTATAGTATTATGTCCAGTAGTATTGTGCTCATCCTTGTAGTATTGTGCCCAGAAGTATTGTGGCCATCCTTGTGCTCTGTAGTATTGCACTGTTCCTTGAAGAATTGAGTCCAGTAGTATTGAGCTCATCCTTGTAGTATTGTGCCCATCCTTTTGCCTTTGAGTATTGTGCCCATCCTTGTAGTATTGTGCCCACCCTTGTGCCCTGTAGTATTGTGTCCATCCTTGTGGTATTGTGCCCATCTTTGTGGTATTGTGCCCATCCTTCTGCGCTGTAGTATTGTGCCCAGTAGTATTGTGCCCATCCTTGTGCCCTGTAGTATTGTGCTCTTGACTCGCCCACCCCAGGGCTATGGGACACCCGGTGCCGGGCCGGACTAGTCCGGGGGTAATCAGTGGTGGCAGGGCCCGACTCCGTGGCCCTGGTGGGTGTCAGTTAAATATGGCTGGTGACTTGGGGTTTGTGTTCGTGATGCCACCTGTGGTATGCGGCTATTAAGCTGCCGCTGCTGTGTAAGACCTCCGGGGTGATGATATGGCAGCAATGGTGGTACTGCTCCCCACAGGTGGAGCGGTGCCCCGGGGACACTGTTGGTGCTCGTGAGAGTCTATGGTGTTGTGTGGATAACACGGTGCAGGGCCGACAGGCAATGAAAGAAACAGGCATAAACTACAGTCTCTTCACCTTCTCCTCTTTTACTTCACAAACGGTTAGTCCTGGGAGACCGTTACAGGTGGTAGAGGGCTCCGGCCGGCCTAGAAGTAACTGAGATGTCGTTTTGGCCAGCTGAGTATGAGGCCTACTCCTGTTCTTTTTCTTACTGTGATAGGACCCTGCTCTCTGGATTTAGCAATGGCCCTCTTTCTGCTGGGACCGGTGGTACGTCCCTTTCCCTCTGTGGCAGGCTGCACAGACCCTCTCTGGTGCTTCTCTGCTGGAGTCCACACCGGGCCCTGATGATGCAGCTGTACCTTCGGGCTGTTTATGGGCCAGGTGCTTGCAGCTCTCCTGCCCTTCGGATTCGGCTACCAGGGAGTATTTTAGGCCCTGGTGGCCACAGACTCCGATGTCCGAGTCTCTTCTGTGCCTCTCTGCTCCTCCTGTTTCACTGGGCCAAGCTGCTCCAGCTCTAGGCCCCAGTTCCACAGGACAGCACTACTCTGTGTCTGCTTGCTCTGACTCCTCTCTACAGACTGAACACTAACTCCTCCCTCAGGCCAGACTTAAGGAATGCTCCCTGGAACTCCAGGTTCAGAGCTCCCCCTGCTGGTCTGAGGGAGAACTGCGTTGGATGTTAAACTTACTGGCCAATAGACCTCCCAATTACCTCCAGGCTCATCATTAACTCTTTGGAGGGGCAATGCTGTTGTGGCGACCAGGTCCTGGGGCGCCACACTCCCCCTTAGTTAAACTCAGTACTCCCGGACTGAAGAAAACAAAACAAAACATGTTACAGAACTCTTGGAACACTTCTGCCTCGAATGCAGGACCTTGATCAGTCAGTACCCTTTCCGGATAACCGTGAGGTCGACAAAAGTATGCCTGAAATGCTCTAGCTGCTGTTCTGGCTGTCTGGTCCTTCACAGGCACTACTACCAGGAAACGAGAGTAATGGTCCACAATGGTCAGGGCGTACACATAGCCTGACCGGCTTGGTGTTAACTTCACGTGGTCCAGGGCCACCAACTCTAGGGGCTGCTTCGTGACAATTGGCTGTAGGGGAGACCTCTGGCTGGCACCATCTTTCCGCCTCAGGTTACACGGACCACAGTCTCGGCACCACTTCTCGACTGTCTTTCTCATGTGCACCCAGTAGAACCGATCACGGAGTAGGGTCTCCAACTTCTTCCACCCGAAGTGTCCTGCTTTATCATGGTAAGCTGCTAGGACCATTGGAGCATCCCTCTGTGGGACCACTATCTGCCAGACGAGTTCATTCGTTCGCCAGTTGACATATCTCTTGCATAGCTTGCCTTGGTAGGTGAACAGTCGTTCCCTCTCCTTCCACAGCTGCTGGGCTTCTTCTGGAGCATCTGAGCCAAGATGGGTCTCAGCTTGTGCTAGCTTTTCTTTGACCAATCGCACGGCCGGGTCACCGTTCTGTGTCTCTTCCCAATTATGGTGGAGTAATGGGTTGACCGAGACCTCGTGCTGGCTCGAGCGCTTCTCTCCTACAGCATGCTCACACTGGGAAACACCTTGGTGATGGAAAGCCGGTAACTCTATCTCTTCGAGTTCATCCAGGTCTTCTCCAGACTTGGGTAAGTGAGGCATTCTGGACAGCGCATCAGCATTGTTATTCTTCTTGCCAGCCCGGTACTTGATGATGAAGTCAAAGTTAGACAGCCGGGCCATCCATCGCTGCTCCAACGCACCTAGCTTGGCTGTTGCCAGATGTGTCAACGGATTGTTGTCCGTGAAGATGGTGAACTTGACCGACACCAGATAGTGCTTGAAGCGTTCAGTCACTGCCCAAACAATAGCGAGGAACTCCAGCTTGAAGGAACTGTAGTTTTCTGGATTCCTTTCTGTGGGACGAAGCTTCCTGCTGGCGTAAGCTATCACCTTCTCTCTGCCTCCCTGCACCTGAGACAGAACTGCTCCCAGGCCCACGTTGCTGGCGTCTGTGTACAGTACAAACGGCTGGCTGTAGTCAGGGTAGGCTAGAATTTCTTCTCCCGTGAGAGCCCCTTTCAGCCGGACAAAAGACTTTTCTATTTGGCTGTTCCATTCAAATGGAGGGCTTTGCTTCTTAGCCTTCTTTGGCTGGCCCACCAGGAGATCTTGAAGAGGCGCTGCTATCTTGGTGAAACCATCAATGAACCTTCGGTAGTAGCCCACCAGCCCAAGGAACTGCCGCACCTCCTTTACCGTGGTGGGTCTCGGCCAGTCCTTGATTATTGTGACTTTCTCTGGATTAGGTGCCACACCTTCTGCGCTGACCACATGACCCAAGTACTGTACCTTTGGCTTCAAGAGATGACATTTGGACGGCTTTATCTTCAGGCCATACTCCGACAGGGACTCAAACACTTTTGCTAAGTGCCTCAAGTGGTCTTCATAAGTCTTGGAGTAGACTATGACGTCATCCAGGTACAACAGCACGGTTTCAAAGTTGTGATGGCCCAAGCAGCACTCCATCAACCTTTGGAATGTCCCTGGGGCGTTGCAGAGCCCGAATGGCATACAGTTGAATTCGCAGAGGCCCATTGGTGTCGTGAATGCAGTCTTCTCCTTGTCCGCCTCTGCCACGGGAACCTGCCAATACCCACTGGTGAGATCCAAGGTGGAGAAATAGTTAGCTGACTTTAAGGCTGTTAGTGACTCCTCTATTCTGGGTAGTGGATAAGCATCTTTATGTGTAATGCGGTTAATTTGTCTGTAATCAACGCACATTCTCATTGTACCACCTTTTTTCTTTACGAGCACTAGTGGAGCTGCCCAGGGGCTACAACTATCTCTGATAACCCCAGCCTCCTTCATTTCCCGTAACATTTCTTTGGCACGCTGATACTGTGCTGGGGGTACAGGGCGGTATCTCTCTTTAATGGGATAATGATCACCCGTGGGGATTTGATGTTTAACCCCTTTTACCTGCCCAAAATCTAGGGGGTGTTTGCTGAAGACCCGCTCGTACTCCTGTACCACCCGGTAAACCCCATGCTTTTGGTGTGAGGGGGTGGAGTCGGTGCCCACATGTAATTTTTGGCACCAGTCTTCCAGCTGTCCCTTGGAGCCATTGTCTTCCGCCTGGTCGGACGGGATCAAGGGTTCCACTGCTTTGATGGTATTGTTACTGACAGTGTACAGTTTTGCTACAGTGGCGTACCGGGGCAATTTGGCTTCCTCTTCCCCACAATTCATGACGCGGACGGACACTCTTCCCTTGCGGACGTCTGCTACCCCTCTGGCTATCAGGACACCAGGCCTACTTTCTGAATACACAGGTTCCACCAGGGCCTGGTAATCTTGACCCTTGAGGCCTATTGCTGCCCGACACCATATCAACATTTCACTTTTGGGGGGAATTGCAATGGGGAGAGGGTCACTTACCCTTACACTGCCAATTTCTCCTCTGGCCAGCTCTACCTGCTGCCTCCTCATCAGGGCTCTGATCTCCCTCTGTAGGGCACGCTGCTGCCCAGAGCTGGCACCTTCAGACGCCTGCTGCAACAAAACTATCACTTCGGCAAGACAATTTTCCATCACATTTGTACCAATGGTTAGCAGTGGGTTAGATTCTTTGCGATCAATATCTACAATTATCATCCCCTGACATGGCAATTCTACCCGCCCCACTTTAATGGTTACTTCCTTATACCCAATTTTAGGCAAGGGCTGACCATTACTTGCCACAATTGTTAAATCATTATCTGGGCCATGGTCAATGTCTGAATCAGCCCAATATCTTTTGTACAATTTATAAGGGATGGTTGTTACCTGGGACCCCGTATCCAGGAGGGCATTCAACGGGATCCCATCCAGCACAATAGGAAGGACCGGTCGTCCTCCCACATACTTGCTGCGGCTGGGGGTTGAGCCGGGCTTCCTTACACCTGGGGGTTGGCTCCTGGCCCCAGGCTCGGCCCATTTAAAGGACAGTGTCTTGCAATGTGGCCCGCCTGGCTGCAGCGTCGGCAGATCGGTTGTCCAGTTGAATCATACCGGTCTGTGTCTTTTCCTCGGGTCGGCGGTATCCTCCTCTGTCGCATCCATGGGACGTCATCTGGGCTGGAGGCCAACTCGATTCTTGCAGGCAATCACTTGTAGAGACTGCACGGTCTTGGCAAGGGCAGCTACAGTCTTGGTCAGCTCCTGGACCTGCTGTCTGAGCTCTGCAGCGGGATCCTTATCCAGGGACTGCGCCTCAGCCCCTGCAGCGGCTCGTGTTTCAGGCACCACCCCTGGGTACGTGATAGCAAGAGGCCGGAGGGGTACTGGGTGTAGATTCTCTCAGTACCCGGATGGCCTGGTCCTTAAACTTTGCAAAGTCCAGAGCAGGGTTCTGCAGGACCATGATACGCAGCTGGGTCCTGTGGGCATCTGACAGGAGCCCCTCTATGAACTGCTCAGTTAGGAGTTTGTCTTCTTCACGTACACTCTCTGGGTCCACCTGTTTAATTGCTCTCAGGGCCTCCTGCAAGTTTAAGGCATAGTCCCTTATGCTGTCTGTGGCCCGTTGTTTGCACCCAAAGAATCTCATCTTTATTTCTGCTGCGGTGCGGGTGTCAAAAGTACTCTTTAACTTGGCCAGTATCTGGGTTGCTGTCCCTTTATCTGTATCAGGCCAGGACTTCACTTCACGCTGGGCCGCGCCGGCTAGCTGCCCCATTAATATGCCCACCTTCTGGCTCTCAGTCAGCGGATACACTATGAACAAGCTGTGCAGCCTTTCTCTGAAGTCGCTCAGGATATGTGACTCCCCGGAGTACTGCGGCAGCCATTCTGCTCCCGGGATGTACGGCATTGTGATCGGCATTATCGGCGCTACAGCGGGGGCTGGGGCGACGGCGACTGGGATTACATCGGCCGGTGCTGCTGCGTCTTGAGCTACCACAGCCACCTGCTCTCCCTCTGTGTCGGACATCTTCCTCCCCCTTAGTGAACCTCACCAGGCTCCGTTCACTTTTGAAAATCTCTTCCGGGTAGCGCGGGGTTAACGACCCTCCGCTCTGATGGCGCGCTCCCTTCGCGCTCTTTTTCGGGCACGCCCCCCTTCTTCCTGCGCTCAGCGAGGCTAATGGCGGTGGCAGTTTTCAAACAGTAAAGCTATGTGCGCACGTTGCGTAAATACATGCAGTTACGCTGCGCTTTGTAGCGCAGCGTAACTGCATGCGTCCTGCGTCCCCTGCACAGTCTATGGAGATTGTGCAGGGGCCGTGCGCGCGTGGCGTTTTAGAGCGCAGCGCTTCGGCTACTGCCGAAGCGCTGCGCAAAAAGAAGTGACATGTCACTTCTTCCGTGTGCTTTGCCGGCAGCTCCTGCTCTGTCTATGGGAGGAGCTGCAGACAGAGCGCATGGAATCGGCTTCACTACGGACATTTCTGCAGCGATTTAAAGCGCACATGTGCTCTTCAGATCGCTGCAGAAATTTCTGCAGTGAACTGTACGCAACGTGCGCACATAGCCTAACACAGTCTTTTAGGCACAGTTTCTGCAGGCGCACAGTACACGGTGGGACCGGGCACGAAATGCTGTTCGTGACGCCAAAGTTGACTCACCCACCCCAGGGCTATGGGACACCCGGTGTCGGGCCGGACTAGTCCGGGGGTAATCAGTGGTGGCGGGGCCCGACTCCGTGGCCCTGGTGGGTGTCAGTTAAATATGGCTGGTGACTTGGGGTTTGTGTTCGTGACGCCACCTGTGGTATGCGGCTATTAAGCCGCCGCTGCTGTGTAAGACCTCCGGGGTGATGATATGGCAGCAATGGTGGTACTGCTCCCCACAGGAGGAGCGGTGCCCCGGGGACACTGTTGGTGCTCGTGAGAGTCTATGGTGTTGTGTGGATAACACGGTGCAGGGCCGACAGGCAATGAAAGAAACAGGCATAAACTACAGTTTCTTTACCTTCTCCTCTTTTACTTCACAAACGGTTAGTCCTGGGAGACCGTTACAGGTGGTAGAGGGCTCCGGCCGGCCTGGAAGTAACTGAGATGTCGTTTTGGCCAGCTGAGTATGAGGCCTACTCCTGTTCTTTTTCTTACTGTGATAGGACCCTGCTCTCTGGATTTAGCAATGGCCCTCTTTCTGCTGGGACCGGTGGTACGTCCCTTTCCCTCTGTGGCAGGCTGCACAGACCCTCTCTGGTGCTTCTCTGCTGGAATCCACACCGGGCCCTGATGATGCAGCTGTACCTTCGGGCTGTTTATGGGCCAGGTGCTTGCAGCTCTCCTGCCCTTCGGATTCGGCTACCAGGGAGTATTTTAGGCCCTGGTGGCCACAGACTCCGATGTCCGAGTCTCTTCTGTGCCTCTCTGCTCCTCCTGTTTCACTGGGCCAAGCTGCTCCAGCTCTAGGCCCCAGTTCCACAGGACAGCACTACTCTGCGTCTGCTTGCTCTGACTTCTCTCTACAGACTGAACACTAACTCCTCCCTCAGGCCAGACTTAAGGAATGCTCCCTGGAACTCCAGGTTCAGAGCTCCACCTGCTGGTCTGAGGGAGAACTGCGTTGGATGTTAAACTTACTGGCCAATAGACCTCCCAATTACCTCCAGGCTCAGCATTAACTCTTTGGAGGGGCAATGCTGTTGTGGCGACCAGGTCCTGGGGCGCCACACTCTTCCTTGTAGTATTGAGTCCAGTAGTATTGTGCTCATCCCTGTAATATTGTGCCAATCCTTGTGCCCTGTAGTATTGTGCCCATCCTTGTAGTATTGTGCCCATCCTTTTGCCCTGTAGTATTGTGCCCATCCTTGTAGTATTGTGCCCATCTCTGTGGTATTGTGCCCATCCTTGTGTAGTAGTATTGTAGTTTTGTGCCCAGTAGTATTGTGCCTGTCCTTGTGCCCTGTAGTATTGTGCTCATCCTTGTACTATTGTGCCCATCCTTGTGCCCTGTAGTATTGTACTCATTCTTGTAGTATTGTGCCTATCCTTGTGCCCTGTAGTATTGTGTCCACCCTTGTGCATTGTAGTATTGTGCTCTTCCATGTAGTATTGTGTCCAGTATTATTGTGCTCATACTTGTGCCCAGTAGTATTGTGCCTAGTAGTATTGTGCTCACCCTTGTAGTATTGTGTCCAGTAGTATTATGCTCTTCCTTGTAGTATTGTGTCCAGTAGTATTATGCTCATCCTTGTAGCATTGTGCACATCCTTGTGCACAGTAGTATTGTGCCCAGTAGTATTGTGCCCAATAGTATTGTGCTCATCCTTGTGCCCAGTAGTATTGTGCCTATCCTTGTGCCCTGTAGTATTGTGCTCTTCCTTGTAGTATTGTGTCCAGTAGTATTATGCTCATCCTTGTAGAATTGTGCACATCCTTGTGCACAGTAGTATTGTGCCAAGTAGTATTGTGCTCATCCTTGTGCCCAGTAGTATTGTGCCCAGTAGTATTGTGCTCATCCTTGTGCCCAGTAGTATTGTGCCCATCCTTGTTCCCTGTATTATTGTTCTTTTCCTTGTGGTATTGTGTCCAGTAGTACTGTGCTCATCCTTGTAGCATTGTGCCAAGTAGTATTGTGCCCATATTTGGGCCCTGTAGCATTGGGCTCATCCTTGCAGCATAGTGCCCATCCTTGTGCATGGTAGTATTGTGCCCAGTAGTATTGTGCCCAATAGTATTGTGCTCATCCTTGTGCCCAGTAGTATTGTGCCTATCCTTGTGCCCTGTAGTATTGTGCTCTTCCTTGTAGTATTGTGTCCAGTAGTATTATGCTCATCCTTGTAGAATTGTGCACATCCTTGTGCACAGTAGTATTGTGCCAAGTAGTATTGTGCTCATCCTTGTGCCCAGTAGTATTGTGCCCAGTAGTATTGTGCTCATCCTTGTGCCCAGTAGTATTGTGCCCATCCTTGTTCCCTGTATTATTGTTCTTTTCCTTGTCGTATTGTGTCCAGTAGTACTGTGCTCATCCTTGTAGCATTGTGCCAAGTAGTATTGTGCCCATATTTGGGCCCTGTAGCATTGGGCTCATCCTTGCAGCATAGTGCCCATCCTTGTGCATGGTAGTATTGTGCCCAGTAGTATTGTGCCCTATAGTATTGTGCTCTTCCTTGTGCTAGTGTGTCCAAGAGTATTGTGCTCATCTTTTTAGCTTTGTGCCCATCTTTGTGCACGGTAGTATTGTTCCCAGTAGTATTGTGCTCATACTTGTGCCCTGTAGGATTGTGCCCCAGTGGCATTGTGCTCATCCTTTTACCCAGTAGTATTGTACCCAGTAATATTGTGCTAATCCTTGTATTATCGTGCCCATCCTTTAGTAATACACAAAAAAATATTCTCCTCACCTTTCCTCCATTCCCTCTTATTAGGGTGCATGCCCACGATCAGTGTTTGCAGTGTTTTGGAAGCAGCATATTTAAGCTGCATCTAAAACGCTGCGATGTACAGTACAAGCAAAGTGGATGGGATTCCCATACCACTGTCCGTGTGCATTCCGCTGCGACAACTGACTTGCGGTTTTCAGAGGCCGCAGCATGTCAGTTCTATGCTGCGGAGTCGCATGCACCCTCCCTAGGGAGAACACAGCAGAGACCGCAGCAGGCCAAACCCTGATCTCGGGCATGGGCAGCTGCGGTCTCCTGCGGAGGAGACTTGCGGCCCCGCAGGTCAGAAACCACCACGTACAGGACACTGCGGGTCCTTACCCTGATCGTGGGCAAGTACCTTACCTGTTTGTTGCAGTCCACAGACCCCATGATGATTGCGGCCCTATGCCAAGGGTCAGTGCCGGCAGGGCTTTACAACACTTGAATCATTTGCGGTGCCATGCAGAGGAGCTCTGTGCACTATAGCAATGGCTGTACCGGCCAATTAAATGCAAGAAGGTGACGTCATACAGCGACGTCACCTCTTTGCATCTGATTGGCGGGCAGCAGCCATTGGTATAGTGCAGACAGCTCCTCAGCGCGGCACTGCAAATGATTCAACTGTAGTACAGCCCTGCTGGCGCCAACCCCCGGCATAGGGCAGCAATCATCACAGGGTCTGCGAGCCGCAACAATCAGCCGCGTGTTTGAGATCTCTGTATTAAAGCATCAAAGACACTTTGGAAAAGTTAAGAGTGAGGATCTCATCATGACCCTGTTTATATAGTGGAGGAGGAGGAGGACACAAAAATTAAAAAAACAAGGACTGTATACCCTTGATTTGGTGGGAAGTGGTGCATGACATTACACTGCAGTAAAAAAAAGCATTACAATTGCTTTTAGATTCGGTTTTCATCTCGTGGGGTTGAGTAATCTAGGGTAATCCATGATTTGTTCATTTTGACAAGAGTCAGCCTGTCTGCATTTTCAGTTGACAGGGGATGCATCTATCAGTTATGCCTCTTGCGACACTAAAAACTTGCTTGGACAAAATGCTAGTGACAGGGCAGGCCAGCAATTGCAAGACGCAGAGAGACTCATATTCACTTGTCCAGCTTATCCAGCTTAAATAGCCAATAGTTGTAAGGCACTGAGGAATCACACAGGTCAATAGTACGGTCGGCTTGGTGCTCCTTCACTAGCTTCATAAACCTTTCCCTCCTTGTCAGAGTACCCTGCACATCAGGACTTGGGAGCTTGGAGGCTCTAAGTAAACTGTCCCAGAGCTTTGATAGTGTTCACCTGCCTCTCTTGGTCTTGCTGTGTTTCTTTCTTCTCTCTATTTCTTGGTTGTCCAAAGAACTCTGACCCCTGCTGCCAGCTTTGCCACATGGGAATTTTTTGACCAATACTTCAGTTATGGCCTTCTGGTATTCCACCATTTTAGTAGCCCTCTCTACCACAGGAAGGAGAGATGGAATGTTCTTTGGGTTGAGAAGGGTGCACAACTAGTAATCAGTGTTGGCCAAAATGCATATAACGTGAAGGTAATGGGAAAGGCAACGGGACATAAATTCTGCCATGTGTGTCGGTAGTACCCTCTGTAGCGCAAGCAACCATCTCCTGTTCCTCCTCCTCCTCATCAATCGATGTGCACTGAGAATATGAAATGAGGCTTGGCTGAGTAGTATAACCCTTTGAACTTTCTTCCTCTATCTCCACCTGGTCCGCATGCACAAGCATTTAAGTAGTCACAGAAACGGAATAGTAAAACCGATTAGGGGTAATCACCACTCACCATCTTGGTTGATTCCTCCAAGTTTTGGAGAACAGCACAGATGTCAGACATCCATGGCCACTCGTTGGTTCTTATTTACAGGGGCTGACCGGAAGACCAATGGGCATGTTGTCGCTGGTAGTCAAATCTGGCCCTCTGCTGCTTGCAAGACTTTACAACATATGTAATGTTGAGTTCCAGTGAGTAGGCAAGCTGCAAACGAGTTGATAAGCTGGCACTTGCAAGTGCTGCTACAACATTGCCAGACCTGTGGCAGCTGGCAGCTGCAGGGGACATACAAAAAAAGAGTCCAGAAGGGGAATACCTTCACAAGTACCCCAGGTAAACTGAGGTAAGTTTTCGGAAAGCGCTGAACCACTAAATTGAGAACAAGTGTCAGGCATGGTACATGTGACAGCTTGCCAAGTTTGAGAGCCGCCAGCAGGTTACGGCCATTAGCACAGAAAACAATGCCTAGTTGAAGATTAAGCAGTGAGAGCCACAGATTTGTCTGGTCTGTTAGATCTTGTAACAACTGTGCAGCGTGCGGTGTGCTGTTGTCATCAGGGGAGTAACTACCCCGGTCGCAGCGGAGTAACTACCCTGGCAGCTTAGGGGCCCACAACTGCCCGGCAGATCAGCAAGCAGCTCCTTTCTGTGAGAGGAGCTGCGCTGATCTGGGCTGACCACGCGGCCGCTGTATGACCTGCTGCCACCGCTGACGTCGGGTTCCCCTGCCCCGTCATCGCGCACAGCAACAGTGAAGCGTGGAGCGGCCTCTGTGCCTGCGAGGTGACATCACTCCTGTGCGATGGCTGTGCTCAGAGCACAGAGCGCAGGGCGGGAGGACGCCAATGGCAGCAGCAGCATTGGAACGGAGGGGAGAGATGAGGACGGAGCAGCGCTGGAACGATTAGAGCGATAAGAACTTGTGTTTTTTTTTGTTGTTTTTTTAAATCAGCATGTACACGGTGGCCAGAGGCCATAGGGGGCTGCATTATACATGGAGTATATCTGTGGCTGGCTGTATTATACATGGAGCATGGGGGGCTGCCTGCATTATACATGGAGCATGGGAGGGCTGCATTATACATGGAGCATGGGGGGCTGCCTGCATTATACATGAAGCATGGGGGGCTGCATGCATTATACATGGAACATGGGGGGGTCTGCCTGCATTATACATGGAGAATGGGGGGCTGCATTATACATGGAGCATGGGGGTCTGCCTGCATTATACATGTTCAAAACAAGAAAGCCTGCGGAGACACCATCACATGTTTGAGAAACATGTGATGGTGCCTCCGCAGGCTTTCTTGTTTTGAATATTTCCCAGGGAGCATTGCTCTAGAATCACTGCGTTGAGAAACACGTGATGGTGTCTCCGAGGTGTTGGATGTTGATCTCCCTAAGGTCAACCATCCTTGCTTATGCATTATACATGTAGCATGTGGGGCTGCATTATACATGGAGCATGGGCTGGCTGCATTATACATGGAGGATGGGGGGCTGTCTGCATTATACATGGAGCATGGGGGGGTTGCCTGCATTATACATGGAGCATGGGGGCTGCCTGCATTATACATGGAGCATGGGGGGCTGGCTGCATTATACATGGAGGTCTATGGGGCTGCATTATACAACATGATGGACACCTTATACATGGACTATATGGGTGCATTATACATGGAGGAGTATGGGGCTGCATAACACAATATGAAGGTTTTATGGGGCTGCTTTATAATACTTATAGGACTATGGGGGCTACTATATAATATATGGAGGACTATGAAGGCTACCTTATACATGGACTATGGGGGTGCAGTATAAAACATGGAGGACTATGTGGTGCAGTACAATATATGAAGTACTATGGGGTACATTCTAATATATGGAGAACTATGGAGTGAATTATAATACATGGAGAACTATGGGGTGAATTATAATACATGGAGAACTATGGGAAATTCATTATAATAATTGGAGGGCCATGAGGGCTACTTTATACATGGAGGACTATGATGTAAATTATAATATATGGAGGACTATGGGACACAGTATAATATATGAAGGACTGTGGGGTGAATTATAATACATGAGAACTATGGGAAAGGCATTATAATACATGGAGAACTATGTAGCCGCATTCTAATATATGAGGGGTTATGTTGGACCCTTTATACTATATGGAAGGCTATGCGAGAGCCATTATTGTATTTGGAGAACTATATGCAAGGGGACAAAGATACAAACATGGGATAAGAATGTTTTGTGCTGAGTCAAAAGGGCACTTTCCCTCAGCACCCAGCTTTCTCATGCTCTCCTATACATCTCTCAGCACATAGATTTCCCATGCTCTGATATGGGAAAGCTGGGTGCTGAGAGAAAGATGTATAGCAGAGCATAGGGAAGCTGGGTGCCGAGGACAAGATGGATATCAGAACATAAGAAAGCTAGGTGCTGAGGGTAAGAGCCAAGTGTCAGCGTCATTATCCCGTACTTTGAGTGTCAGTGTCATTGTCACATACCCCAAGTGTCGGTGTAAGTGGAGGGGGGGCCCAGGTCCAAACTATGCACCGGGGCCCATCAAACTCTAGTTACACCACTGGTTGTCACTTAAAGATTTTAATTTCAGCAGAGCCTGTTTCCACTTCACATATGCAGTGCTGCAGTGCTTCGAGCTTGACAATGATATGAATGACAATTGAGAGTTGGAAGAAAAAACTGTGGAAAAAGGAGCGCAATAGGGTCTTACCCCAGTATGAGGGGCAGTATTAGGAAGGGGATAATCCTACTCACCTATAGGGGTTGTGTAAGTCACAACACCTATAACAGCATGTAACTCCAAGCCACGGCAGCAGTCCCCATGTGGGCAGATAACAGAGAGTAGTAGAGCTGGGTGTCAAGCCGCGCCAATGACCAACAGATCATGAAGGTTGGAGATTAATGTTGCTTTATTTTATCACAGGTCAACACGTTTCGTGAGACTCTGCTCCCTTCCTCAGGACAGACTGGCAAAGAACATCAAATCATTTGACCTGTGATAAATGTTTAACGCGTTGACCTGTGATAAAATAAAGCAACATTAATCTCCAAACTTTATGATCTGTTAGTCATTGGCGCGGCTTGACACCCAGCTCTACTACTCTCTGTTAATTGAGAGTTGGAGAATGAAGAGGATGGGGTGCAGTAACTGGTGTATACGCTGGGGAAATCTAATGGAACTAGTTTCTGCAATTCTATGTGTCGGTAGCATGTGTGCATTCCCAGGGTCCAACTTGGTTCCAGTGTCCACAAGGTTCACCCAGTGTGCAATCAGTGAAATGTAACATCCCTGGTCACAAGCATTTGTCCACTTGTCAGTCGTTAAGAGGACATTCACAGTAACTGCATTTGTCAGGGCACGGGAGATGTTATGGGACACGTGCAGTCGGGAAATCTGCACTAACAGTGCAGTTTGTGTAAGGAGTTTTTGTGGAAAAATATGACCCCGCCATAGAAGATTCCTACACAAAGCAAGTGGAGGTAGAAGGTCAGCAATATATGCTTGAAATTCTCGATACAGCCGAAACGGAACAGTTCACAGCTATGAGAGATTTGTAAATGAAGAATGGTCAGGGATTTGCACTAGTATACTCTATTACAGCACAGTCCATATTTAACAACTTGCAAGACTTGGAGCAGATTTTGCGAGTTAAAGACACAGAAGATGTTCCCATGATATAAGTGGGCAATAAATGGGATTTTGGAAGATGAGCGGGTAGTTGGCAAAGAGCAGGGACAAAATCTAGCCAGACAGTGGAATAATTGTACCTTTTTAGAATCTTCTGCAAAGTCTAAAATCAACGTACTGTAAATGAGATTTTTTATGACTTGGTAAGCCAGATAAATAGGAAATCATCAATGGAAAAGAAGAAATCGTCATGTCTGCTGCTCTAGATATTTGTCAAGCAGCAGGTCTGAGCCAGACTATAGGAAGGAAGAACTGTTGCTTGGTTGGAAGGTGCCAGCAGTCCAAAATGTAAAAAAGAGATATCCTATCCTAACTTAAGCTATCTGAAGAGGATCCTTCTGTTTTATATACTGTATCATGAAAAGACATTAGAGGTGGCTCAGTGGTTAGCACTGCAGTCTTGCAGCACTGGAGGCCTGGGCTCTAGTCCCACTAAGGACAACATCTGCAAGGAGTTCTCCCCGTGTTTGCGTGGGTTTCCTCCGGTTACTCCATTTTCCTCCCACACTCCAAAAAAACTGATAGGGAATTTAGATTGTGAGCCCCAATGGGGACAGTGTTGCCAATGTATGTAAAGCGCTGTGGAATTAATAGCGCTATATAAATGAATAAATATTATTATTATTATCTCCAATCCTGTTTGCACAAGGTTCCTGGCAATGATTTAGCTTTTTCGCTCTGAAAATTAGACACGATTGTGTCAAGTTTAGCAATAGTGAAGATCACAGATGTGAAATAAACAAACTTGACTCGATTCTGAATGATTATGAGAGCATCAATGCATTTCAAATCTTAAATATTGCTAGTTAATAACTTAAATGATTTTTGACGTCCTCCAACTCCTCTCCCTAGTCAAGCCTGTGCCAAACACTAAAAATGAAACCATTTCTAGCTTTCCTTTAGAAATATAGATACAGAGATATATCCCCTTTAATGAACTCAATGGGGCTAATACCTTTTTGAGTCACGGTGACTTAATTTTATATTTAAAACTGCTGGGTTTATTATAACTGTCATCTTGCCATTATGTTGTTAAATTAGCCCTGGAAAGGACTGTTTGTTGTACTTAGCAGCAACAAGGACTGTAATGCAATAAACCATGCCTAAATGCCTATCATACACTATACTTACTCCAGAAACTAACCCTACACTAATTGCAGACTAATAGTGGTATTATTACAAAAGAGAATGTATTTTAATTAACCCTGAAAAAGACTGTTGGTTGTACATCTCAGCAACAAGGATAGTAACACAATGAACAAGCCCTAAATGCCTTTAAAAAAACTATCCCTACTCCAGAAACAAATCTTTAGCAAATTGCAGACTAAAGGCCACTTTACACGCTGCGATCTCGCTAGCGAGATCGCTAGCGAACGTACCCGCCCCTGTTTTGTGTGCGTCACGGAGAAATCACTGCCCGTGGCGCACAACATCGCTTACACCCGTCACACGGACTTACCTTCCCTGTGACATCGCTGTGGCCGGCGAACCGCCTCCTTTCTAAGGGGGCGGTTCGTTCGGCGTCACTGCGACGTCACACGGCAGCCATCCAATAGAATCGGAGGGGCGGAGATGAGTGGGCGGAATATCCTGCCTACCTTCTTCCTTCCTCATTGCAGGCGGCCGCAGGTACGATGTAAACCCTCGTTCCTGCGGTGTAACATGTAGCGATGTGTGCTGCCGCAGGAATGACGAACAACCTGCATCCTGCGACAGCAACAATATTTGGGAATGGAACGACGCGTCAACGATCAACGATAGGGTAAGTAATTTTGATCGTTAACGGTCATTCATGCGTTTCACACGCAACGCGGTCGCTAACGAGGCCGGATGTGCGTCACGAATTCCGTGACACCAACGACATCTTGTTAGCGATCTTGTTGCGTGTAAAGCGGCCTTAAGAGTGATATCCATAGAGAGTTGAATGTTTTTAAATTAGCCCTGAAAAGGACGGTTGGTTTTACATGGTAGCATCAAGGACTGTTATGCAATGGGCTCTATGTTCTAAATTAAAGGGAACCTGTCAGGTGTAAAAATGCGATTAACCTGTAGATTTGTGCTTAATATGCAGTTTCATAGCGTTTGCAACCTGCCCACGCGTCAACATTGAACCCTGATGCTGGGAGGAGTTTAAATGTAATCTTCTAGGCATTAAGTTTCAGTCATAGGGGTGGTGCTGGTGCGGATCAGTCACCAATGTGTATGGAGAGCATTGGCAATAATCATGCCCACTGCGCTGACAAACAGCTTGTTCTAATGATGAGCAGCTGTCAGTCAGTGTGTGGGGCATTGTTACAGCCGGCGGTCTTCAGCCCCTCTGACTGAAACCCGAATGCTGCCAGAAGGATTAAAGTTAATTTCATACCGGTAGCAGGGTTCAATGTACAGGCACTGGGCAGGTTTCAAACGCTATTATCCTGCAGATTAACACCATGTCTGCAGTTTTATAGCATTTTTACATAGGACAAGCTTCCTTTAAGGGTATATCTAGTCTCATGGCTAGCTAAAGTATACTTCTTCATGCTTAATTAGTTCTAATTAATCCATTTAAATATTATTTTTATATTTGTGTGAGTTCTAATAAGAGTTTATATAATGTGTATAATTTTTGTTAATATTTCTCCTGCTTCATCTCATCTATAGGGGTCTTACCTAGCACCTGAAACCCCAGCAATTAGAATTGCCAGTTTTAAGCCTCCAGTGACCAACCTTGGATTAGTTACTTGAGATGCATATTCCCTAGCTGGCATTTCTGAATAAAACATACATGGCTGATCTAAAACAGCACTGTGATTTATGCTGCCTGTGATTTAGGCAGCATGAATAAGATGACAGGTTCCCTTTAAGAGATGCAAATGTTATATGAATATTGTTTCGATAGTCGTTTATTATTAGCCTATTAGAAGAATTTTCACATAAAATATTCATAAGGTGTGAGTCAACTTGGTATTAATATCAAACAAAGAAATGTGCTTACTATTGTGCACTTATGATGCAATCATAGCAAAAACAAGTATGTGTATTCCCAACTGCTTCAGCAACTGACCAATAGCTCACAGTAAGATATTTTTCCACAATATTTCTGAACACTTCTCACTGATATACTGCATCATTATCCGTCTCCATCTTTAGAATCATTGTACAATTGTCTTGTAAATAGCTGTAATTATAAGAGGCAAGAAAGGTATATAACTGCAGTGACTTTTATGTATAATGAAAAAGACATATTTCTGTATGCTAAAGGAACAGTCGAGTAGAGAAAACAGTACCGAGTTACCAAGTAAGCAAATTATATACTGCAAACTAATCAAATGCAACATTTGGATACAATTAATCATCAGCCTTACAGTTTTCCTGTCAATCCAATTCACAACATAAGGCCTTGGCTGCACTTGTGTATTGCGTATGATACGAAAGGATATGCTAATGACCCTTGGCTCAAGCTCCGCTGCGAGTGTAAGCCGAGTGTCATGTGACTGTGATCTGATCTTGAGATTGGATTACAGGTATAGAGAAGAAGGCGAGACTACTTTCCGCACTTTCTATCTCTCCTCCGCGGCCTATTCCTGCGTACACCGTACTGCACTTGGATGACATCAGAATGCAGAGCAATATTTCACACACAACCATAGACTTGTATGAAGGCATGTGAGCCGAGGCTTGCTGTCAAATGTAGCATGCTGCAATTCATTTCTCATGCCAATATGGCATGAGAAGACAATTGCAGATGAACACTGCCCCATAGTTTTACACAGCTGCGAGTGCAATCCTATGTTTTATTAGATTGCACTGACAAGTGGAGCAGAGGCCTAAAAGTGTTTTCCATACTATAAGGACTGCTGTTACCAGTTTGAGATTGATGACCTATCTTTAAATAATTCATCAATATCAGATTGGTGGGGGAGCAGACATCTGGCATCACCATCAATCAGTTGTATGCAGTGCTGTAATGGGATCAACAATTCAGACTGCATCATTAATGTAGAAATGGATTTGAATATTGCTTCAGCATTTGCCCACAAGGGGGCAGTGTCAGACTGTGCAATCACAAACACAGAGGTGGGAAATCCCCTGCTGCAGCTTGTGTGTGCTGACCAGGAAGAAAAAGTACGGGAAGGAGGTTCAGCCCCGGAGCTCGGCCAGGAGAGAGCTGCGTGTGGTCTCCCTGAACAGAGGACTCTTTTGCCACCGGATTCTTGGAGGAATCACCCTGTGGAAGTGGTTTCTGCCAACCCCGGTCTGCAGGACTTTGTTTTTTCCCCGAGGATCTAACCGGACTGCAGAGCATCGCGCCCGGAGTGCATATCCAGGGGCTGTGACAACTCGACTGCAGAGCATCGCACCCTGAGTGCAAGTGCAGGGGCCGTGACCTCCCTTCTTCTGTTCGGTGTGCCCCGGGACTAAAAGACTGACTAGAATCCGTTACCAGCGGGAGAAGATCAAAGGAAAAGACCAAGGAGCTGCATCCCTTCAGCGCTGCACCGGGACCCATCATCGTGAGACTACAGGCCTGCGACGTGGGAGCGGCATCTTCTTCTGGGATAGACTGGTACGTGATTGTAGGGAAAGTTAGGGAAAGTTGCCGCCATTTCTTTGTGTTTTTCTCTTTTCCTTTTTTTTTTTCCCTTGCTGCGCACCCGGAAGGAGTGAAGATCCGGGGACGCCGCTATACACATGTGCGCAGATAGTTCAGTTGATTGTGTTATAAATATGTTTTATAGTAAAGAAATGTTACTACCGGTAAAATCTGAGTATGGGGATTTTGTTGGAATAGAGCATACACACACACCCGCGGCCCTACCATCGGTCGCTTCATGTGGCGTAGTCGGCAGGATATTCCTCAATATGCCAATGCCCTTCAAGTGCTACTAGAACAAGCCTGTAGAAACGAAGAACAGATAGCTAGTACGGGTGCCCGTGACCTGGTGTTGAGAGATCAGTTCGTGACCGGATTGAGAGACCCGTACCTTAACCGCTCATTGCAAGATCTACTCCGGATAAATCCGGCCCTTACGTTCACTGAGGTCAAACAAGAAGCTATAGAACATTCAAGGGGACCTGTCGTGGAGACACAGACATATACCGCGGCTTGCAGGTCCATATCTGGTATCGGGACTCCGAACAGCAACACGGAAGAACTGAAGCAGATGGTGGCAGAGTTGCAGAAACAGGTGTTACAGCTCACCGTAGACCAACAGGCGGGCCAGCAAGCGAGACAACAACCCAGCCGGCCGATGGGAAGATGCTGGACATGCGGCGATCCCCGCCATAGAGCCAACCGTTGCCCCCAGAACTTTCAAGTTCATCCACAGTCCGATCTACCAGAACTAGCAAGTCATGCCCCACAACAGCGGCCGCCTTTAAACTAGACGCCCCTGCCAAAGAGGCTCACTCGGCAGGGGACGCCAAAGAGAGGGGTGTAGGAAAACAGAGCCAGCCACGGAACAAACTTGCATCAAATAGCCCCACCCTGGAAGTATTACTGGAAGGGATCGCCGTACAAGGGTTAATGGATACTGGGTCTCAGGTATCCACCATCTCCGAGCAGTTCTACGAAGAGTGTCTAAAGCCGCGGGTTGCCTATGACCCTGATACCGCCATCAAGATCAAAGCAGCCAATAATCTACCCATTCCGGTGACGGAAGTTGCCTGGATGAACACCGAAATCTGTGGCCAAGATCTCGGGAAGAGAGGGATAATCGTGGTCAGGGAAGGCTTTGGATCAGAGACGCCCATGATTATTGGGATGAACATCTTGAAAGACCTCAATCTGGTGTTGTTTACCAAGAAGGGGCCCAAGTACTGGCAAGAAGTGACCGCACATAGGGCCACCCGCCGTGCCTTTCAGCAAGTGGTCCGGACCTGCAACCTCCAGCGAATGACAGAAGAACAACTGCCGCTGGCCATGATCACCGTACCCCGCCATACTAGGATCACCTTACCGGCTGGGAGAGAGACAGTTATCTCACTACCCCTTAGCACCACGAGACAGCTTGAAGGCGTGGAGGTGCTGATTGAGCCGCGCACCCCGAAGGAAGGGAAGCTGAATCCACTAGTCGCTCGAACTCTAGCAGTAGTGAGAAAGGGAAGAATTCCTGTCAGGCTGGGCAACACGGCTAACATGAGCGTTGACCTAGAAGCCGGGACACAGCTCGCCCGAGTCTACGCTCTGACCGAAGAGGTGAACCCTATGAGCCCCCTCCAGTTTGTACCGTCTACAGAGGGAGATTGGACAGTGACGGTCTCTGCCATGGCCGCTGTCGCGGGTGACACCAACGCGGGGCGAGAACTACGAGAGAAGTGTCAGTTGGACGTATCCCAATACTCCAAACGGGAGGTGTCCCAGGTGGAAGAGCTACTTCAAGAGCATCAGGCGTCCTTTGCCCGGCATGACACCGACTTTGGGTGCACCACCAGTGTCAAGCACGAAATCCCCACAGGTGACACTGCTCCTATCCGTGAAAGGTACCGCCAAATACCTCCCCAGCAATACCAAGAAGTGAAAAATCTCCTGAATTCCATGCTACACGCTGGAGTGGTACGAGAAAGCCAGAGCCCCTGGGCTGCACCGGTGGTGTTAGTCAAGAAGACGGACGGGTCCCTGAGATTCTGTGTGGACTACCGCCGTTTGAATGCTTGCACCATCCGGGACTCATACCCTTTGCCAAGGATCGAAGAATCCCTGACAGCCCTGAAGAAAGCCAAATACTTCTCTTCGTTGGATCTGGCCAGCGGATATTGGCAGGTACCTATGCACGAGAAAGATAGAGAGAAGACTGCTTTCATCCTACCCATGGGCCTGTACGAGTTTGACCGGATGCCCTTTGGTCTGAACAACGCGCCGGGGACTTTCCAGCGGCTGATGGAGCGCTGCTTGGGAGACTTCAACTTCGACTTCACCCTCATCTACCTGGACGACATTGTAGTCTATTCGGCCACATTTGAAGAACACCTGCAGCAGCTGGGCCGTGTGTTCAGTAGGCTGAGAGAACATGGCCTGAAGTTGAAACCCAACAAGTGCCGTCTTCTGCAGCCCGAGATCAATTATCTGGGCCACCGGATCTCAGCCGAAGGTGTCCAGCCGTCTTCAGAGAAGATAGCCGCCGTACGGGATTGGCCGCAGCCCACAAACGTCAAGGAGGTTAGGGCTTTCCTGGGGTTGGCCGGCTACTACCGCCGGTTCGTCAAAAACTTCGCCCGGCTTGCTGCACCCTTGCATGACCTGCTTGGAGGGACCACCAACAGCCCCAGAGGACGACCCATCAGCTGGGGACCCAGCCAGGAAGAGTCCTTCCAAGCCCTAAAGGGTGCCTTAACGTCTCCCCCCATCCTGGCATATGCGGACTACAACCTGCCCTTCCAACTACACACCGATGCCAGCCTACAGGGTCTAGGGGCAGTACTTTCACAGGTCCAAGAAGGCAAGGAACGGGTCATAGCCTATGCCAGTCGGTCCCTACATGAAGGCGAGAGGAACCCCACCAATTATAGCTCGTTCCGGCTGGAGCTGTTGGCCCTAACGTGGGCTATGGCGGAGAAATTTGCGGGATACCTCACGGGGGCTGAAGTACTAGTCCTGACCGATAACAACCCGTTGGCCCACTTAGAAAATGCGAAGCTCGGAGTCATGGAGCAGCGTTGGATGGCTCGGCTCTCCAAGTTCAATTACAAGATCAAATATAGGGCTGGAGCTGAGAATCAAAATGCGGACAGCCTGTCTAGAGTGTCATACCCCTTACTCAACCGAGACCGGGATGAAGAATTAGAAGGGGACGAGACGCCTGACTTTGCAAAGCTCGCCCAACAGATGATGGATTACCGCCAGTTCGTTGTGGGCGAAGCTGGAACTCCAGTGGGGGTCGCCTTGCCACCCCAGGAGTGGTGCAGGCTCCAGGATCAGAACCCTGAATGGGCTCTACTCAAACAATGGGTGAAGCGGCAGCAGAAGCCTCCCGCCGATATACGGGCACGACTGTCTACCGGGACCTTGACCCTGCTCAGTCAGTGGGACCGGCTGATTCTGAGAGAAGGAGTGCTATACCGGAAGGTTCTCTTGTCGCACATGCTGGAAGAATGCACACAAGTTGTGGTGCCTGATCAATTGGCCCGTGAGATGGTGACCCAAGCCCACACAAGGAATGGACACTTCGGAATAGACAAGACCTTTCGATGGATTCAACAGTCCATCTATTGTCCGGGGCTCCGCAAGCTGGTTGAAGACGTCTGCCAGACCTGTCGCACCTGTGAACTGCACAAGTCCCCTTAGCAGTGGGCACCTGTCCAGACAATTAAAACATCCAGACCCCTTGAGCTGTTGATGGTGGACTACCTGCTGATTGGGACGGCGAGCAGTGGCTATCAGTACTGCCTAGTCATGGTGGATCACTTCACAAAATTCGCTGTCGCTGTTGCTACCAAAGACCAGACGGCTGAATCGGCTGCACGGGCCATCTGTCGACAGTTCATCCACGTCTATGGGTGTCCGGAGAGGTTGCACTCCGACCAGGGGGCTTGCTTCGAAGGCCGAGTTATCGAAGAGCTGCATCGGATGTATGGGATTCAGAAGTCGAGGACCACTCCTTACCACCCACAAGGGAACGGTGCATGTGAACGCTTCATTCGGACTCTACTCCAGCTGATCTGCACCCTGGCTGATGATAAGAAAGACCAATGGCCCCAATTCCTTCCCGATCTAGTATGGGCCTACAACAACCAGGTCCACTCCGTGACTGGTTACACCCCACACACCCTTCTCTTTGGCCGCCCCGGAAAAGGGGTCCATGACCTGAACCTATTCCGCCCTGGAGATGATGTCTGCCATAACTACCCCTCCTGGCTAAATGCTCATCGACAGAAGATGGAGACTGTACACCGGCTGGTGAGCCAACAAATCCGGGGCCAGATACATGCTGACCCACTCCCCGTGCAAGAGCAACCCTTGAAGTTGGGACAGCTAGTCCTGCTCCGTATCAAGAAGCCGCAAGGGAAACTTTGAGCCAAGTGGGAGACTGAAATCTACCGGGTAATCGAACGCCCCTACCCCAACGGGCATGTATACCGAGTGCAGGGTGAAGACAGTCGCAGCATTCGCACTGTGCACCGAAATATGTTGCGTCCCTGCCGATCCCAGCCTGACTCCCCTACCGCAGTACCCGGAGGGGGTGACGCTGCTAACACGACTGACGTCACGGACGTTTCCCAGTGTAGTGATCACGTCGACTCTGAGACCGGTGACCCACCTACACGACCCAGTTCTTCCCCCGGAGTGCTGACTGAAGTGGGGCATAAAGACAGTGATGGGGAGGGGAACAACCGACCCTTGAGACGCACTGACCGCACCACTGCTGGGATCCCGCCCGGGCGGTCTTACAGGGACCAGTATGTATGGCCCACTTCTCAACCAACCCCTGTGACATCTGCAGTCATCGCTGCCTGGGAACCGACGGTAGTTGACAGGGACTGCCAACCTTTAAGTGGGGGGATATGTAATGGGATCAACAATTCAGACTGCATCATTAATGTAGAAATGGATTTGAATATTGCTTCAGCACTTGCCCACAAGGGGGCAGTGTCAGACTGTGCAATCACAAACACAGAGGTGGGAAATCCCCTGCTGCAGCTTGTGTGTGCTGACCAGGAAGAAAAAGTGCGGGAAGGAGGTTCAGCCCCAGAGCTCGGCCAGGAGAGAGCTGCGTGTGGTCTCCCTGAACAGAGGACTCTTTTGCCACCGGATTCTTGGAGGAATCACCCTGTGGAAGTGGTTTCTGCCAACCCCGGTCTGCAGGACTTTGTTTTTTCCCCAAGGATCTAACCGGACTGCAGAGCATCGCGCCCGGAGTGCATATCCAGGGGCTGTGACAACTCGACTGCAGAGCATCGCACCCTGAGTGCAAGTGCAGGGGCCGTGACCTCCCTTCTTCTGCTTGGTGTGCCCCGGGACTAAAAGACTGACTAGAATCCGTTACCAGCGGGAGAAGATCAAAGGAAAAGACCGAGGAGCTGCATCCCTTCAGCGCTGCACCGGGACCCATCATCGTGAGACTACAGGCCTGCGACGTGGGAGCGGCATCTTCTTCTGGGATAGACTGGTACGTGATTGTAGGGAAAGTTAGGGAAAGTTGCCGCCATTTCTTTGTGTTTTTCTCTTTTCTTTTTTTTTTTCCCTTGCTGCGCACCCGGAAGGAGTGAAGATCCGGGGACGCCACTATACACATGTGCGCAGATAGTTCAGTTGATTGTGTTATAAATATGTTTTATAGTAAAGAAATGTTACTACCGGTAAAATCTGAGTATGGGGATTTTGTTGGAATAGAGCATACACACACACCCGCGGCCCTACCACCGGTCGCTTCAGTGCCAGCACTGGTCTAATATAAATAGTGTACAGTGTGGAATACCACTGCTCCATCACACATTTATACAAACAATGGAAGGAAGAAACGAGTTAATCTCCTGCGCCGCCAAACCAGTCAAAAAGATGAAGATAAAATATGATTTATTGGTGAACGCGTTTCAAAACTCTCCAATGCTTATTCATAAGGACCTCTGAGGGCTTTGAAACGCGTTCACCAATAAATCATATTTTATCCACATCTTTTGGACTGGTTTGGCGGCGCAGGAGATTAACTCTTTTCTTCCTTCCATTGTTTGTAAAAATATGTGATAGAGCAGTGGTATTCCACACTGTACACTATTTATATTACGGCGCAGGAGATTAACCCTTTTCTTCCTTCCATTGTTTGTATCTCCATGTGGGTTCTGTAGTGGCCTCAAGTGTTTTATGGTGGTTGTGACTTGCACAACCACACAAGGTGAGCCTTTCTGAGTTCTTTCTCCTTTGATTTTAATTGGATAAGATCCTATTTTGCATGATTTCTCTTTCCAGCTCCTATTTACTATCGCACATTTTTGGGGCATAAACTGATACTGCAGATCAACTCTCAGATAAGCTGAAATTGGGGGTGCCAGGGGTCACAACGCACTAATTTTATATTGATGAGCAGTAGCAACGTAGCAATTTACATATCACTATCAGTGATTTACTGTAACATTTAAAGATTTAAACCTTTCACCAAATTTTTCATGTTGAACTGGACAAACAAAATAAAAACGGCTGAAGCATTTTTTTGGTTTGTTTTCTTATAAATTATGCCTATCCATTGCAGACATATTAGCAATCAATGTACTTGGCGTCTAACAAGTTTACACCAAGTGGGTGTCGTCAGATAAGAGTTATCAAATTTCAGTGGGAGCGTGGGCTTCTTCTTCCTGTATAATGCTGACTAAGCATAAGGAGGCAGCAACACAGTAGAAAAAGAACATGCCCACACCATACCACTGAGCATATTTTATTTCGTGTGTGAGAGGTATGACAGATTTGCCTGATCACCTGGTATAACCTCCTGGTATAACCTCCTGCATGATTAGAAAAGCACAGATAACTAGCACTTATCAGATAAAGTCCCTGTGGGCAGCATAGCTAAGCAGCATCAGCTCTGCAGTATTGCCCTTCTCCCACACAACAAGTCTAGATATGTGTCAGTAATGACACTTATGTCTGTTATGCTCTGGCAATATATCTCAAAGGTCATTACATCCCATGTATAAGTAGCCAGAATGGACTGCTCCTGTGTGAGATGCATTGACACCCTGCTTTCCCTGCAGAGCAGTTACACATTACTTCATCACAGCAGTCATCAGT